>NC_057880.1:13175519-13475597 GCF_019740435.1 Gambusia affinis
TGTAGATTATTATTTGGAGGAGAGTTTTTTTTGTGTGTGTAACACTGTATTGACAGACATAAAAAGTTAATACCAAACATTTCCCTCTGGCTTGAACATAATTATAATTTTTCATAATCAAATAACAGCTGACTGTTGTGCAATGATTATGAACTCCGTACTAAATATTCCCTATTTCTAAATATAAATATCTTAAAGGTTGTTAAAATGAAGTTTCATAAATGCTCCTAAGCTGTTTTCAAAAATTGATTGTAATAGAGAAAATGACATACTTTCTATTAACCCCATGTGGCTCTTTTTAGATATGTCTTATTGTCCTTATTGGATATTCTTATCTTAAGTGTCATATTTTCACTGGCTGTAAGCAGAAAGTCACAACAGAAAAAAAGGCTCGAAATTATCATCAGTCTTGTGCAATTAATAGTTTCTCTGGTTACGTAGTGAGATAAATAAAATTTTCACTTATATACAAATTTGAGATTTACCTGTATTTCTAACATATTTTTAACTAGGCAAATAACGCTTTTGGTTTGATAGTTTAAAAATACGGAGTGTCTGAAATATGTTTTTTTTTTTTTTAAAGTGTACGAGATGTATTTGAATGCATCATGACGTCATCATCGGTGACCATATATTGCTGTATAGAAGCGCACTTTCTGGACCAAATCTAACGGACGCCGGGGTTTCACAACTTCGCTAGACCAAGGTAAGGCTCAATAATAATGGGAGAAATTTAGCTTCCACATTTTCTGTTGAGATTTTTCTTTTTGATTATTTCTCCGGACAGAAAATATAGATTTATTTCGGCCTTTTAGCATCACTGCCCACTCGTGTTTTCCAGTTAGATTGTTTATTTACTGACAGCTACAAACCGACAGACACAGTAGTTATTGAGAAATTAACAAAACTCGTAAGCTCTGGCGTTTTTAATAATAATAAAAAAAAAGCTATGGCACTTCTTTTTAAAGGGAGCCACTATTTTAGGCTTTAAGCAGGAATTCTATTTCACTGTTAATCTTTGGAGGATGTACATAAATATCGTGTTTAAAGTGTAGGTTTTGTTGTTCACTGGTGTCCCAGCTTCAATAATCAACAGCTGGGTGATTTCTGGAAGCCTCCACACACCGAAAGTCTCTATTCAACAAGAACATTGAGCTACCAGAGTGACAGGTGCTGGTGTGTCCATGAAGCAGAGGCAGGGGACACTGTCCAGATCAAATGTCTTTCTCCAAACTTATAAAAATAGTCATAGGAAGATCAGTGCCGCGGAGAGAGAGAAAGAAAGACCGCTCCTTGAACAAGCACTTGGCTGCTTTTCTTTCACGTTTTAAAACTTTGAAAGTGATTACTCAGAGCTTATGCATACCAGTGGGTTAATCCAGGGCCAGAAATAACAATTCCCAGCGAGTCTCAGTGCTGGGCTCCATAATACAACAAGGTCTCTTAAATTGCAAAATATTAAATTCTGGTCTTGAATTCCAAACCAAATTGAAATCCACAGAAATGACTCTGTTACTTTTGTGAAAGTATAATGGTGTGTCTTATCTTGTATTCCATGACAGTTATCTTTATTTTAGATTGTGAACAGAGATGTCTTTTATATTTGACTGGATCTACAAGAGCTTCAGCAGTGTCCTGCAGTTATTAGGTATAGTATTATACAGAAATACTGTCTCTGTTTCTTTTCGACTACTTGATCCTGATCTATTTAAGCGTGTTTACATGCATGCATCCAAGAAGTACTGTGTTTTGTGCTTCTTTTTTTTTTAATCTTGACTATTCCTAGATAAAGTGACACATTCTGGAGACTAAAGCTTAAAGTGGGCCTAAGAGCATAAAGTTTCTACTCTAATATTCTCACAATGTGTCTGTATCTCAGTTGTTTTTTTCCCCCTCTGATTTGCACTTTTATGGCCAACTAAATGATATTTGGCATTATATTTATACATTTGTTTGGTTCGCATGGTTATAGAAACCCTTTACACTGAAAATAAGTTCTAAATATTGCAATTACAATATCGACTATTTTGCCTCACTGTACTTTTACTTTCACGTCATCATAATGTTCTTATTTTTATACATTCAGTTTTCTGATCGACATCACTAATAACTATTTAAATAAATAACTTATCGCTAATAATGACTAATCACTAAATTGCTAATAACAATTCATAAGGTGTGAAGAACGGTGAAAGTGCACCAAAGTTGATGTGGTTCACCTGAGGTATTATCTAAGCAATCCTTTGCCACTGCAGTATTGGACAAAGTGACTGCAATAAGGAAAATGATCAGATACATTATGGATATCTAGCTCTCATTTGCTTTTAGTTTGAGTTTAAAACCACAGAATGCGTGCACAGTGCAACAACAGCTGTGTCACTGAAAAGCATCCACTCCTAATCAATAGAAGACATGCTTAGTGGCAACCGCAGCCCAAGAAAGAGTGTGTGTCTCTGAACGCCTGAATCCATTCCTTCCTGCTTTCCTGAATCATCAACCAAATTTTAATGAAATAAAGATTTAATTTGTTAACAATAATCCAAGTTTTTTTTTTTTCTATCATCATTTCACCCTGACAAAACAAAACAGCTCGACGAGTCAAAAATCCGATATTAAGGGATTCATGGCAATGTTGAGTTTGTGTATGTAAGCATTTTATTGTTTTTTTTCAGTTAGAAAAAGTGTGTTTTTAAGTTTTTACTTCAGCATTTTTTGACAATTTTCTTCAAATACATTATGTAGAAATGTTATTATGCTAAAAAAAAAAAAAGAATGTTATAACAGCTCCTCCTGATCCTCTGGTAACTCACCAGTCTTCATATCGTTTGGAGCAGGAGCTGCACATTTAAAAAAAAAATCTGTTTCACACGTTCTTTCTCTTGTTAGGGTTGTACAAGAAGAGCGGGAAGCTGATTTTCCTCGGACTGGACAATGCTGGAAAAACAACCCTTCTGCAGATGCTCAGAGATGACAGGCTGGGACAGCACATGCCAACACTATACCCAAGTATATACAGCGAAACTAACGTTATGCAGTCCGCCCTGTGTTTTATGGTTTCATCCCTCTTGAAAACGTTGCGCCTCCTCTCCTCTCTCCTCTCAGCATCTGAGGAGCTGACCATAGCCGGAATGACGTTCACCACATTCGACCTCGGCGGTCACACGCAAGGTGAGAGTGCAGAATATGGTGCTGAAGCGAAGATTTCGTTTCAAAGAAAGATGAACTGATGCATTCGCAAGATGCCACATTTAATCCTGAAATGCCCTCACAGCTCGAAGGATCTGGAAGAATTACTTCCCAGCAATAAACGGGATCGTCTTCATGGTGGATTGTGCTGATCATGAACGTCTAGCAGAGGCTAAAACAGAGCTGGATGTGAGTTCTTCACCAAAGACGTGACCCGCTTAATCCACACAGCTGGCTATTTCTGTGACTGTGAGTGCTTATGTGTTCATCTGACGCTTGTTGGGAATAGGCGCTGTTAACAGATGAAACCATCGCTAACATCCCGGTTCTCATCCTGGGGAATAAGATCGACCGTCCAGAAGCCATCAGCGAGGATGCACTCAGAGGAGTGTTTGGTCTGCATGGACAAACAACTGGAAAGGTGAAGGACACGGGATACTTCTTATTACTTGTCCATGCATGATGAAGCTGGACTGCATGAGCCAAGAATTCAACGCCTATATGTTCTCTCTCTATTTTCAGGGTAAAGTCTCACTGAAGGAGATGAATTTGAGGCCGATGGAGGTGTTCATGTGTAGCGTCCTGAAGAGACAAGGTTACGGAGACGGTTTTCGCTGGCTCTCTCAGTATATTGATTGATTACACTGCCTTTGAAAAACAATAACTGGACTTCTGCTGATGCCTGTACACACAAAAGCATATTTTGCAGAAAACTACTTGCAGTATATACGTCTTATTAAATATGCCATCTCTGGTAGTTTGACCTCAAGTGAGAGAAACATGTAAGCATTTGTTTTGTTATATTATATTGTACAAATAGAAATCCATGTGTCATACAGCACATTGCAATTGCTGAACTTCTCTCTTCGGACTGAATGTGGAGACAAACATTCATGCTGCGCTGCTACATTTTTTTTTTTAAAACGTGTGCCAGAAAACGTGTGCCAGAAACATGTCGATGCTGTGACCCAGTGTCAGAGCTGGGCTTATATTTGGCTGCTGGTGTTGACTTACTGCAAAGGGCAGTTTAAGTTGATACATCGTAGAAGAACCTCCCACTTGGGTTAAATTGTACAGTTAATCCGTTGTAACTATGAAAATCGATCAGCTATTTCATGTTAGCTGATCGATCTACTGACTGTTTTACAAAGAGTTTATGATGGCAGAATACTAAATTAATGCCATCTTGAATTCACTGACTGACTTTTTAGTCATAAAAATAAAGCTTTATGTAGATAAGCTTTATTCAGTATACAACCGCGGCATAAATGCTTCAGCATTGCTAAGTAATGTAAGAAACTCATAGCAGGAAAGATGCCAGACTGCAATATATGTTATGATGAGTTACACCTGCAAAAAAAACCTTGAGTACTTTGTGACTAGTTGCTGGTAACAACATGCAGTAATTTTATGAGAGTACTTGCACTTGAATACTTAAAATTATGCACATTTATTTGAGAGAGTAACACTGCAAAAGATGCATATATTTTTCTTTGTCTAAAGTATCTTATTTATATTTGGAATAAATTGTTTGACATCGTAGTGTAAGTGTCGCACTGAGACATGAAGTGAAGTCTGTTGCACAAATGTGATTCTAGTGTGGAATGTAGCACAATAAATACTTTTGACAATTATTTTCAGTTATTGAACAACTGTCATTTTTTTTCTTTTTCTTTAAACAACATATTTATTTTTGCCCAGTTGAGAAATATTTCAAAGCATTTTATTCCTCATAATTATTTCAATTTAATGGTATCAATTTTAGTGTTTTTTCTCGTCACTCGTGTTTACATTCTAGGTACTGGGCAGTCACAGTTTAGAAAGAACAAGGACATAAAAACCCTACTAAGAAAAAAATTAAAACATACAAGGTAAAGAAGAAAGTATAATAACTTCACAGACAGTAAACATATCTTATCATGTGCATATCTCTTTACGTAATATTATATTTTGTCACATCATTGTGTTATTATAAATACAACTAAAACAACAATGTAGAAATTAGATAAAGACTGTTTAACTTTTATTAAAACAATCTGTAATTCTATAGCATTGTAAAAGTGACTGTTAGAGAACTTAATTGAGTTTTAATGATATTTGACTATGTCGAAGCAATGTTTACTTAGACAAGGTCGATTTGTTTTTTTTTGTTTTGTTTTTTTTTGCTATGAATAAAACATTGATTCTAATATACTAGTACTCATATTGGAGTCACCTAAACATGCATAGTCTGGTCTAGAGCACCAGTTCACCTGAATGCACCATGATGCCAAAGCACAGCCGTAAAAAGTTGTGTGAAAGCGCAACTCTCAAACTAGGGGAGGCAATTATATTTCAAGAAGTTTAAATGAATGTTTTTGTCAAAACCTTAGCGTGTGAAAACAGTTTTAGATTTTTCACTGATATAAAAAATGTCATAGTGTATGGAAACACAATGAAGTAAATACGTAGGATCAAATTATTATCAGTGCACTGGCAATTTTGAGGATGCAGCGCCTTTAAACTACCGGTCTTCTCCTCCTTGTTTCCTATTGGCTGGATAATTTCAGATTTTCACCAATCGTGTTGAACATTGAGAAATAAACAGGAAGTTAGGTAATTATTGGAGCTATTTGCGACAAAACAGTGCATTAAATTTTGATTGACTGTCATATTTTACCCTGTAATTTAAGCTTATCTTGTTATCTCATCATTGGACTGTAGGAGTTTTAAGTGCATTGCTTTTGGGTGATTTTTCGTGCTATTTACTATAGTAAAGTTGATCCACGCTGCAGAAATATGGAGCTGAAAGATGTGGAAAAGTGCTGCTGTGTGATTAAAGTTTCTGGGTCAGCAGGGAAGAAACCCGTCAGCTGCAGTGGAGTAATCGTCCACCCTCGGTCTGGTACTGTTTTATGCACCGGCCTCCCGTTTAGCCGGTTTGTTACCGACAGAGAGCTCCTCTCCTCAGACGCCGTGGTCCTGTTTCCCCGCAGCTTCTGCGACCAACTAAAAATCCGCGTATGCTTGTCAGGTTCCAGAAGGAGCAAGCCGTCCCGTCAGCGGGAGGTTTCAGGCGAGCTGCTGATGCTGCTGAACTGCGTGGAGTTCAAACGTACCTTCATGGGAGTTTTCCAGGAGACAGACCAGTGGCGTTTCCATGGTGATGATGAGGATGCTGAGCTAATCAGAGATGCACTGTCCCTCAGCTGGTTTGCAGTCCTCAGGGTGGGTGTGGTGGTGAACAACAACACAGACACGGAAAGTACCCCGTGGCAGAGCAGCTCCTCTCTGCAGAAAGGCTGCCCGGTTGTTGCATGCGGCTCTCCTTTTGGCTCCCTCTGCTTAGACCTGTTCATCGGCACCCTCAGCCGAGGGATTGTCAGCAACCTGGCTGGAGAAGACAATGCTGTCATCCTCACAGACGCTCGCTGCCTACCCGGCACAGAGGGTGGAGGCTTGTTTGTGGTGGAGGCCACTGACAGTGTCCGTCTCATCGGTGTGATTGTTTCTCCATTTGGCTGGAAGTCAAATGAGTGGATAGGCCTCACTTTAGTCTGCTCTGTTGACATGATCTTCAGGAGCGTCATTCGTTGCACAGGGGTCCGAGATCCGCTTCACGGGGTTTGGGAACAAAAAAAAGAGGCAGATCTCTGCATGTCCAGAACAGCTCAGGGTTCAGAAGCTGTCAGACACCCCACTGTGTGCTTTGTGGACAGTGGACAGGCCTGGGGCTCAGGAGTTGCTGTCAGTGCAGGGCTGGTGGTAACTTGCCGGCATGTAGTCGGTGGGAAGTCTTCGGTCACCCTGAAGTTTTATCAAGATGGCAGGTGATTCATTGTTTACTCTTCATTATCTGGTAATTGTCGCAAAACAGTTCAACAAGTGTAAATACTTCCGCGTGACACTGCATGATGCAGAAACACCAGAAGCAGGATGGTAGTTCAAATGAGACAATAGAAGACGAGTGCGGAACAATACAATACATGCAGAAAGTATTGGGAAAACAGAAAGAATACAACAAAATGAGAGGGAGAAACAAAATATGTTGATTTACAAGTAAACTACTATCACAAAGTCAAAATGGGAAATCGGTAAAATAATTTAAAAACACTTTAAATGATTATTTGTCTTCAATAAATTGATTTCCAGTCTGGTAAAGCCAAAGAGCATTTTCTGGTCGTTATGGTCATTTTTCTGAGCAGACAGAAAAAATTAGAATATAGTCTAACGAGCCGTAGTGATCTATTGAAATAAAGCAGATAATTTGTGAGCTTGATATTTATTTAAAAACTTTTTTTATATTTCTTTTTCAGAGTCCGAGATGCTGTGGGCGATGTTTTGTTCTCCACTAAACCATCGTCACCATATGATTTGGCTTTAATTGAGCTTAGAGTCCCTGTCCCAGAAGCTGTGATCCCCAGAATGTCAAAAGGTTTTCACCCAGGTATGATTTTAGCTGTAAAATTAAAAGAAAGGAACGCTAACTTACCTTAACAAGAGTGCTGTGAGATTTAACACTCAGCTGAGTTTTATATATCTATTATGGTTTCAGGTGAGGCTGTGGTGGTAGTGGGATACGGCGGGCTGGGCCGAGTCTGCGGCCCATCCCTGACATCTGGTGTCCTCTCCAAGGCCATCAGCTTGAATGGCCAGCCTGTCATGCTTCAGACCACATGCGCAGTACAAGCGGGAGCCAGCGGGGGCGCTGTGGTGCAAAAACAGTCGGGAGAGCTGCTTGGTAAGAAGCCCTGCACCTTCAAAGAATAATGATCTTCTCGAACAGTGGGGGGCGTGCGACCACCACGAGAAAACCTGCCTGTGATGCACGTGCAGACAAAGAACCCAGCTGTGCCGCTCTCATCAGATCGCTGCTCTGCCGTGGCTGCAGACTTAAGGACGGCTTGTCTTATCTGCTCTGTCGCAGGGATCGTATCGAGCAATGCGCGAGACCTGGCCGCGAGCGTAACCTATCCGCACCTCAACTTCATCATCCCAGTGCCTGTTTTCCAGAGACCGCTGGAGGAGTTTCAAAAGACAAGAAATGTCGACGTGTTCAGTGTGCTGAACGCCACAGAGAGGGATGTGAGACGGGTGTGGAGGCTGCAAGGTGCACAAAGCAAACTCTGACCTGCGATTCATAAACTTTGAGAGGTGATGGGTTCCCCTTAAAATCTTTTAAACGGAAATTAATATACATAAAAAGGCATTATTTCCACTAAATCCTCACAGAATCATTAGAATATTAGAAAGATGATGCTAATATATTGTAATACCCATGTATTCTTTTATTCAATTTGACTACAATAAACTTTCCTGTATTTTTACTGAGTTTATGGTTGCACGCACTTTAAATGATCCCTGTTATAACAACTGTATTACACAGATTTGCACATCTTTATCAAGAATGCCACATTTACTGGCATCCCTGATAAAGATGTGTTAAAGCCCTAAATGAAATGTTTCTTTTATTGCAGCAGCCTAGTCTCATAAGAGAACATCTAGAAATTAACCTTTAATCTGAATATATTTAATCATCAAAGGGAAAAAAAAAATCCTGACAACTTTAATTACGCATACCTTTGAACCATGGGCCGTAAACAGGTGCAATATGTTAGAAGAAGCTGCATTTGATCCCCTCTTATTCTACAGTTACAGCATCAAGGGTACTATTTCTGGAAGCATTTGTGAGGATTTAAATCTGCTTCTGGTGCATGAGATTTATTTTTCATTTTTTTTATTTTTTTACAAGCAGGAGGAAGATCCGGCATAACAAGCTGGCAGGTTGCAGAAAATGATTGGTCCCTCTGGGTAGCTCGAGACGGCTGCTGTGTGTATATATCAGGTATTCAGACATCTGTTGGCAGGAACATTCACTCACATCGGAGGTTTTGCCCGATGGGACGTTACCGGTGCTGATTTCCATTATCACAGAAATACGAAACTGTGAGGTGACATTTCCAAAGATTGGTTACTGTCAGTTTTCACAATGCAATGGCAGACGTTCCTGGTGTGAACTCTTGAAGACAAGGAGCGTTGCATACCAAAGGGGTTTCTGTTTCACTGTTCCCAGAGTAAATCGCTAACAGAGGAGAGTCTTAAGCAGTGTCCCGAGGAAACACATTTTTCTGTAGGTGTTGTGCTTTAAGAGCTGCTCACATGCAGACCGAGGTCTATATCCAATTTCTACTGGTTTCCCTACAAGCCACGTTTCACACAACGAGGGAAGGCATAAGGAACGTAAGCCGGCAACCACATTGTGTCAACACAATCCGCTTCACAGCGAACAGGTCACACAAAGAGGAGATTTAGAGATTTGCGCTGGTGATTTTTTAAAATTGAGCTTCAAGAGCGGGGCACTACTACGTGACATATTGTGGGAGATGTTCTCGATTTTCATGTCACTAGAATAATCTTGTCTGAGCAACATTCCTGAAAAAGATTTGCTCCTCTGAAATAGTGAGCCAGAATAATACCATTCGTAACAGTAGCAGAATTCAGTATGTTTACAACAGTTTAAAGCAAACAAAGGGGTCAAAAATCTAATTGTACTTTCAATTGTGAAATGTAACCTGAGTAACAGCCTCACATTGTTTAGGCTTCTTGCTATGACTACCAGATGTCTTATGTGTTGTGCTATTCCAAACTAGGCATGAAGCTGCCTGAGAGCAACTGCTTTAAATGAGCTGTTTCTATGAAGATTACAATGAACTGTTTGTTTTGATATTATACTTCAAGAGGGTACCGTAATTTTATTGTTAAAAGTGCTTCTTATCTCCTCCTCTGAACTAAACTTATTCTGCCACTGTCTAGTTTGTGCCTTTAGCCTATTTAAATCTTGTTCAGCCCATTTTCTTTTGCTTGATGACTGTTTATACTGATGTGATGAGATTATATGTAAGGTTCCCTCACGTTTGGAGCAGTTTGTGCACACAGCTTAAAATAAGATGTCGAGAATGATCAGTGTGAACTGAATGGTTGTTATGGAAACCTAGTGACCTTAAGATGCCAGTCTTTGCTGCAGTTTATTATTTTTTTTATCAGCGAGCTTTATAGATTTATTTCGCCCGCCATCACCATCCTTTTCCTGGGTGGGGGGGCAGATAAAAGTGGGAGCCTTATCTGCCAATTTATTCCCATACATTTTAATTGTATGGGAATAAACATAAATATGAAAACAGGCAGATCATAGCCTGCTAAATATAGTTTTAAAACTGAATTACTTTTTTAAGAGGGACGAGTGAAGCTCATTTAGTTTCCACCCCATGGCTACGGTTTCCACAAGCAGAAATGTTTAGAGGAAAAGTGTCGTAACTGTAAGAGCTGATATGAAGTGTAGAGCAACAATTGTAACTTGCTCTAACATTTTTGCAGCAAGAACCTTTTAAAACATTTGTGCTTTGTACCTTGAACTACCCTAATCCTAATTCCTGCTTGTTTGCAGTCACTTTTTTTCTCACTTTCCAAAGGTCCTTCTCGGTTTTTCTTTGGACTTTGGCTCTTTTTCACCCATTTTCAGTTGACCTGACCACAATCAGAGATGTATGTATTTTATTCAGCTATCTAATGCTGCCCAAGTTTAGAACAAGTCCTCAACTCAAACGTACGAACCAGATTTGTGCCCCAATATAAAATGCCTTAAAGACTGTTATTTCTCTTCTCACGGTAAATTGTGTAATAAAAATATCAAATATCAACTATTACTTTGAACAAACTATTAGCGGAACTGCTCCTGAATTAAATCTGGCATTCAATAAATGAAAAGAAGAAAGAAACACATCACTGCAGACAACTTACCAATAATTCATTATATGGACAATTTTTCCATTGCCGGTCACTTTATGCACTAAAATGGAGAGTAGCAGCAAAAATGAAAAACTTCTCAGACTCAGAAGCACGGTGACCAGATCAGCCACATAGATAAGATTTATTTTATTTGATGTTTTTTTTTGTTTGTTTTTTTTAATTAAACACAATAACCAATGCACATTATATTACGATGAACACTTGTCAGCTAAGCCGTAAAGCTGCCAGTCTTTCAAGGCATTGACCAGCAGGTGACATTCTGTCTTCTGATGAACACGTTATGTACAAGCTAAGGAGTGATGTGTGAGAAACGTCCTAATAAGTCATGAATGAGACAGAGCACTACTGTCACATATGAGCCAAAGCGTATGAGGTGAAAACAATAAGGCCAGAGGGCGCTTTTCAATACTCCACCAGGTTTCATTTCCTTTAAGGGCAGATTTCAAACTAAAACCATAACCGGTTTCCATCTGCACTCATAAAAGATAAAGAAAACCACTCTAGACTATTGAAATGCACCCAAACTGGATATATATATATATATATATTTAATGCAAGCACCTGCAGCTTCTTAAAATCTCCATTACACATCAGCTAAAAACAGCTCGTAGATAGTTCAAAGGACATACAACAAAGGAGAACAAAGATTCACAATTTAAAGGACAAGATTTTTCCCTTTTTTTTTTTTTTTACTCCCAAGCCCAATATTTCTGAACATCATCTCCCATTTCCTGTTTCCCAAGATAAGAGCACCCAGAAACGATAAATACTCCCATCAGCGTCTGACCCCCTTCCAAATCACGACATTCCCTCATGTTTTTCTAACCCATTATAAATCTGAGTGGAGTGCCTTTAACATGTCCATCATCAGCAGTGTGTATGTGTGTGTGTGTGTGTGTTTGGGACCGTTAAATGCTCCCACATAGAGGAGGCTGGGCTAAAAGCTGACCCTTTTACCAGATATACCCCCCGTCATCCACCTCTCCCACCTCTCCCTCCTCCTCCTCAGCCTCCTCTGCAGTCTCCTCAGCTTCTTTCTCCTCCTCGTCTTCCCATCCGACTGCGCTGCCAAAATCCCCTGAATATGTCATTTCAGAATCTGCGAAGAGAAGCATGGAGAGTAAGTGAATTACAGCCACTGTGAGTGTGTTTGTGTGTGTGTGTGCGAGAGTGTCCTTTCTGTTTCAGAATATTGACGGCAGTGACAGCTAAGGGGGACATGCGTTTGACTTTGTCTGGGTTTTAATGGCTACTTCTAAACTGTGCCAGGGGAACCATTCTTATCAGACGCAGGTTCCGTCCAACCAGCCCCACTTCCCCGCCACCAATTTATCTTGAAAGACTTTTCTCACAGCGACAAGCGGCGCTTTAGAATGCCAATGACTCTGGACGCTAAAAAGTGGCACCGGTTTCTGAATTAAGCTGTGTTCCAGCGGGGCTCAGTCCTTCAGAACAAAAGAAGGTTTTGTGCTGAAATGCTTGCAAGGTTGCAGGGAAGAAGCGGGCGGATATGCTGCGGATATTTCTAACGGTGTTCCTGTCGTTCAGATCCCGGCATCATTTCACAAACTCCCCGACGGCTGTTGAAACCTTGTCGAGGCTTACCGCAATCCGGCTTGCCACGAATCCTAGACCCCGCGACTTCTCCTCCGTTTTGGTCGACGCACCAGCACTCGCCCCTGTCGCACTGCTGCTTCCTGTAGTAGCCGTCCTCGTTGCAGCTGGGGATGAATCGGCCTGCACACGCACAAGCTTAAATCAGTGAGAGTCAAGTGTGGGCCTTCCCTTCCACGCCCCATTGAAAAAGAAATCCAGAATAGTGACTTTTTTGTCCCAGACTGCCCACAGTCTAGGTGGCCATTAATTTGCAGCAAGAAGTAATAAGCCCTCACACCATACAAAAACGTGTTTCCAGCAAGATGCAAAACAAATATCCATAGACTGCATAGACTAGATAGCAATTTTCTTGCTGAAAGGAAGCTTCCTAGTGGGAGTGGTTTATTTTCGCAGCTTTCAAACTGACCCGGTCCTTGCCAGAACCAAAAGATCGGGACGAGGGATGCAAGAAATGAGGTCAAAAAGAGCCTGAAAAGTTTTATTATTGGACTGTGAGATTCACGCACATGCAAAGAAACTTAAACTTCTCATATGCAAAGACGGGTTAAAAATGAAATATCCCACAGACTAGATATTTATTACGTAGTTAAAATAAAAATAAATAAAAGCCAAACAGAGGCCTAATCCAATCTTTCAGGGGAACATCTGAGTGTCTTGCTGGCAGGCAGCTCTCTGCTCACCACTCTGTGTCCTTGGAGAGGCCTGACTCAGAGCCCAGTCAGCCAACCAACCAAATTCTGCAGTACATACACACTCTCACACACTGATATACAAATCTGGATGCTTACATATTCATCTGCTTACACACTATACAGAGGATAGACAGAGGGTTGTGTCTTGTGTTAGCACTACATCACTCACAGAGTGGATCCAGTTATTTATCTAACAGAACCACCAGATGAAGACATCCACTGCTAAACGTGTTGGCATGGAGCTGCAGAATATTAATACATACCAAACTTTTTCTTTCCACCGTCCAGAACTTGAATCCTCTCCAGTTCTGCTAGGCAGGGCGGCTCTTAAACAAGATAGAAGGAGATTGTTTTTACAAGAGGAGGTGGAACCATTTTACCTGACAAAGTGACGCAAGGCTGAATTGTAAGACTAATATTACTGGAGCAACAGATAGCACACAGGCAGCAGACACTGCCAGCAGAAAGTCACAGTAGAGAGCCTCAGAAATACTCACTCTCCCTCCAGAAGCAGAGGCACCATTCAGCCGTGGAAACCTTTCCATCCCTGTAGGAGTCGCAGGAGTTGAAAAATGGCCGGATGCAGACCTCGTATTTGTCCAGGTTGATGGCAGCCAGCTCGGCCTGATCCAGGTAAAGGTCGTTATTGGTGTCGAGCTTGGAGAACATCCAACCTATGGAGTCCTTACAGCTGGCGACCAGGCTCCTGTCCAGCACTGCTGACACAAACTCATTTACTCTTATTGTGCAAACAGCTGCACAAATAATACATACAATGTAGTACATCAAATCTGGTCAATGGTCTGAGGAGGTACACCATCATTCACACTTATTGGTGAAATTTACATTTACTCTGTAGGAAAATAATACTAAATTTAGCACAATTTATCTTTTTGACAAAATCACTGATGCCACTCTGACAACTTCTCATGAAGTTCATGTGACTTAAAGATCTTGCATTATATGTTTTTTAGGCTCATGGTGTCATTTTATAGCATAACCAAGTAACTATGTTAGCTCCAGTTGTTGCAAAATGCTACATACATATATATCAAATATGGCTTAAATGAAATTTAACATCACAGTTTAATGTCTTGAAACAGTGCCAAGAGTCTCTTTAAAAACTCGACACAACACTGCTCCTCTATAAACCCTTTAGCAATGTTTTTAACCGTCTTTTGACAGTTCTGTCAGATTTGACTGACAGAATTTTCTTATGTTCTTTTAGAAATTAAATAAAATAAAACAGTCGATTTAGAGTTGCTGAAAAATGTTTTCATAATGCTGTGGTGATTAATTGAGAAAAGGCTCTAACCTGACGTAGTGCTGGCTGCTGGGGTTCTGGCCCCTTGCTTGCTGTTATTGTTCTGCTTGGCGTTGGTCTGCAGGAGCTGGAACCAGTCCTTCAGACGCTCGCCGAGATCAGACAGATCCTGCCCGGTGCAGCTCTCTGTGAAAGCCAGATGGAGGGATACGCATGACGTATTTTCTGCACGTAGAGGGCATGTCATACTACAAAAAAAACGAGGAGGCTGATATAAAACTAGCGCAGCTATCACGCTTGTGGACTACAGTTATTAATTATTTTGCCACAAATTTGGATCTCACCGTGTTTCCCCTCCCTGGACACAGGCGCTGCAGTTGGGCAAGGACACAGACCTGAACACTTCAGGGTGAGAGCTTTCCCAGTAAGACACGCCTGCTGCTCTAGCTTGCACTGCAACACACACACACACACACAGGATCATTACATGTAGACACACAAGCCAGCAGCGTCGACAAGGGGACACAAAGGTGAACCAAAATGAGTTATTGCTGCAACACAGATCAAATATTCATGAGGCGACTGACTGTAAACCCCCGATTCAAATCTGAGACTTGCCCCCAAATGTGTCGACATCCAACCTCTGCTCACTCGCAGAGGTCAGGAATAGGGATCCATGAGACAAAGCATTAATCAATAAATACACAGGACCCTGTCACCGCGAGTTGCCAATTGGTCCCTCTGAGGTAGCATATCATGGCTCTTTGTCCTGGGTTTTCCCAGGAGAAGCTCCTCACACGGCTCAGATCAGAGTGTTCTTCTGTTTTTATCCCAAACTACACGGCACGCTGTCAGAATACATAACAGATTTATCGCTTTTAATAGCCGTGTGTGTGTGTCTTCACGCAACATATGCTTCCCAAACACATTAAGTAAGCACCACAGCAAAGGTGATGTTTAACCAATGCATTCATTTCCATATTTTGTACTGCCTCAGTAAGAGGAACGCAGCCAAGATTATTATTATTTTTTTCCCCTTTTGATTTTATGGACGTTCAGTGATTATTTCTGTTTAATCCTGAGTAAATAAAATATTGTTTTATAGCCATCTGGAAAGGACAGAGGTAAATAATGAGTAATACGCCAATGAACACATTATCATCTCAAGAATATATAGTAAACAGGAGTGTAGGAGTGGATAATATGATTCAGTGAAACTGAGCTAACTAGTCATATTCAGTAATAGAACATTTTGCTCACTTATTAGATCAAAAGTAAAAGAAAGACCTTCTAGCATGTACTAAACATACTTTTCCTTAAGCCTTCATTTCGACATTAAACATGTTTCTTCTACTCAATATAACTCATTTAATATTCTAATATTAAATATTTTATTTTCATAAGCTGTATGCAGAAAATCATCATAATTATGCAAAATAAAGGCCTTAAAACACCAGTCTGTAATCTACATAGTGTGTTTCAGCTGGTGAATTGAGTTACTGATATAAATTAAGTTTTCAATGATATTCTAATGTACTGAATGGGCCTCTCCTTGCAATAGTGAGGACTTTATTATTTCAGATTTCAACTAGAGAGCAAAGTGAACAAAGTACTAAATGTAAATAAAGCTCAATGACCAAATGACCAAGACCTTCTCAGTGCAAGACAACAACTCACAAAAACAAAAAAATTCCCCCATCAACAATGTGAAATCTGTTAAAAAATACAGTAAACAGTACTCAAATGTTACACTTTGACTTCTGTCTTGAGTCATTACTGTTTCATATTGTAACAGTATTTTAAGCTGTCTTCCTTCACTTTAGGTAAAATGTTGTCAATGTGCTACTAGTTTAGTCTAGGGAGTTTCTACAGTACGAGTTTGTACAGAGCCTCTAAACATGGGAAAACGTACCTTTGAGGCGTAGTTGTGTCCGTCTGATCCACACACTGGCCCGGTGGAGGAGATGGGACATGGCTGGCAGTTCCCATCAGGAGAGCGCAGCGCGGGCTGCTTCAGTCTGTGGGTTAGGGGACATGCAAATACTTCACCCTTACTTCATCAAGCTAAGACTGCCACTGCCATATTAACTCAGAGTAGAGACTCAGCAGCTCCAGGCTGGGCATGAGATCAAGATGCAAACAGTCCCCTCCATGTTGTCTGAATGTATTAGCTTCTCATTACACAGCAGGAGCTCTCTTATTGTTCCCACTCTGGCCAGCAGCAAAACACATCCCACTCTAGCAGCAGTGTAGACTATCAGTGTTGACCTCGTGTCAGTGTGCTGGAGGACGTTTTCTCAATCTTCCTGTGTTTGGGGAATTAGTCAGTCAGTCTTTCTACACACGCTCACCTGTGCTCCAGCTTCTTGCGGTTGACGCACACGGCTCTCTGGTAGCCCTGGGCGATGCACACCTTGTGTCGGCTACACTTAACCTTCTGACAGGGGTCCTTGGTGGTGTCTACATCTGGGAAACAGACAGGAAATTAGACGTGAACGGTGATGCTTCCACAGCTTCATTTTTCTGCTAACAAATAGATTCCTCTGCATATAGTTTTACATTTGGCCTCCAGCCTCAGCTCCCACGTGGCTCGCCTTGACTTACTCAGAAAGACCCGAGAGTTGGTCTGAATTATTACATAAGTGCAGAGCTGTTGCTTTTTTGATGTCATAAAATTACATTAAGATCTGTATTGAACTGAAGAAAAATAAAGGAGGACGTTCTTACAAATAAAAGCTTGAAACACTTTGTAACAACATTTTGCTACTAGCAAAACAAAGTTTTGGTTTTGTTGCTGTCACAGAATTCCACCATGGCTGTGACATTGCTTTCTATTTTCCTCAAGGCACACTGTCCTGCACGTTTCAGGAGTTTCCTTGCTTCAACCCAGCTGATTCCAATTGATGGCTGATTAACAGGCACTTGCTGAACTGCAATCGCCTGAATCAGGAACGTTAAAGCAGGGAAACATCTAAAATATGCAGGGCAGTGTGCCATGAGGCCCAGGGCTGGGGAACACTGCTCTAGACTACAGCATGCCAAGGTGAGTAAATCTTCATCAGTGAAGACAGATTGTTTGCATAGCATAGTATGAGGCTCCTGCTGCAACATTTATGCAGTGCTTGTGTAAATATTGCAGCAATAGTAATGGGAGGCAATAGTATTCACCTATAGCAGCATACAGTATGTTTGCACGTCATTAAAGTGCAAGATGTGTAACACTTTGATAGTTCCAATGTTCAAAACAGAGCACTTTGTCTTGGGATTAGAAGCTGTGCATCTGCTGCCTACAGTGCAACAAAAGAGCAGAGCCTGTATAAATACCGTAAGGAAATGTTTGTTTTTCATGGCCTGTTACTGAAGGAATATGCCCTCTGCTGTGATCTGAGGACATGGTGGTGCTTTTTTTTTTTTTTTAATGCTTGGTCAGTTTGTAACAAACAAATTTGAACCCTACTGTATCATCTGTTCCAATCTCTCTGCCACCATGGGTAGGAACAAAGTCGTACCAAAAGACATCTGTGACATCATATCAGATCTGCATAAGCCTGGAATGGGCCTCAAGGCGGTCAACAAGAATCTGGTTGAGTTATTTCAACGTGGAAGAATTATAAAGTCAACATTCACTTCCTTTGTCTAGGGCTTCATAAAAGATATTGTTATTGTTACACATTTTGTACCAGGTTGTCTTAAATTTGACATTGAACATCTAACTGATTCCAGAAGAAATTAGGAGAAGGTTCTGCAGTAATATGAGAACAAAATCAGACTATTTGGGCTCAACACAGACCTGCTCTGAATGCCCAAATGCAGAGTCCTCACCTACTCAGAATTATTGGGAAACATCTGGATAGGGTCATGTATCAAGAAATCTTGGACAAGAACATTCTTCTCTCAGCCATAAACAACTGAGGATGACAATGGCTACTCTTATTTTAGCGCTACATCAATTAGTCACGTTTTTTGTATTAAAGTGGTGGAACTGTTACAATCTTTTTGATTTATTTATGGACATTACATACTAAACTTTAGCTGACTCTGACAGAGAAAAGCTTCTTGCTACTTAAACTAAATCTAAATCGCTTGCTCGGTGTGTCTTCATCTATCACTCACTCCTGAAGCAGCTAACGCTGGACAGTGTATCAGCCTTCCTCTATATGGTCATCTGTCACGGCTATCTACTCCGAACAGGCCTCCCAGAGCCTGACCTGGAAGTGGCCTTGCCGTCCTTTTTAACACCGGGCGGTCTTCCATTCATCTACATGTCTGCCTTTGTTCGCTGCCAGAGCAGCAAACAGAAAAGGGGGCGGAGGAGGCAACTCATCTGTGCGCCTGTAAATCATACTCGAATTCATTTTCTTCTCTCACTGAGTGCCGTTTTTATAGCTATATTATCATTAAGCAGACAGGCTTATCGTCTCCTCTCTTTTTTTCCCCCCCTTCCACTGAATATATTAATGCGGCAAATTCCCATGGATTATTGTAGCCGTCGGACAGATATTTGATTTTTAGAAGCAAATCCAAAACAATACGACGAGCTGTCGGGACTGAGATTGTTACATAAGTGACAGGCTGACTGCTCCGCTGCAGGAACTGTGAATGTCCAAATGCAGACTCCTCACCTACTGAGAATATCGACATTAAAGCCTTATATTTGTTTAACTTTCTGTAGGTCTCCCGCAGCGCCACCAGCTTCCTCTGCTCTCCACCCTTTTTGTCCATTTTGTCTTTCTGATGCAGGTCTGTTGTTCAATACCCACCAGGACACAAGCAAAAATACAGCACCGGGAGTCAAACATTGTATACAAAATGTATTTTAAGCAAACCTTTTACTGGAACAATAACGAAACAAAAATAATCCTGCCTTCTGGGATGAAAGCATTTCTGATGAAATTTTGTCCCCTGTGAGCAGCTAGAATTCTGGCACAGCGTTGTGTTGTGAGTGCAGAAGCATAAGGTGGCTGCCTGAGCCTCATGTTAACTTAACAAGCTTCCACGGATTAAAGCAGTGCCTGCAATGATGACGTTTCCATAGCAACAAGCTCTCCGTGGTCTGAGTATCATTTCTTGGTAGACTGTGATTTGCAGCCCAATCTGCTGCTTCTGAGAATCCTCTCTAGATGTGTTTGAAACCCCCGATGTCCGACCGTTCCACAAATCGGCATCTCTTTCACCTTTTAGCATTCCTTCGTGCAGCTTCCAACGTCCGCATCACGCCCTCTCCTTCTGAGTCTGCATGGTCTGTGCTTACTACTTCCTCCATCCATCCGTCCTTTCTGCGTCTAATTCCTGAAAGCCACTTTCTTTCTGAAAGACTCTTCTTTGGTATTAAACTAATGCCTGCAGAGGAAAACCTCTCCTAATTAGGCCTGCCAGTGCTTCTCTCTAATCCAATCCAGATTTGCATGAGGTTTATCCCATCAGATTGAGGATAGTTGGAATGGGGCTCAGGCCACATCCTCATCATCAACTCTTTTATCCTCTATTTACAAAGCCGGCCAGTGATGTCAGAGCTATGCAGTCTTCAATTGATGGTATGCAAAACTGTCCGTTGCACTTTAAATGTCACCACATTTTTCATTTTACAACCTCTAGATTCTGGGTATTTTATTGAGATTGTCAGTTTTGATTCGTGATTCAAACAGTTGAATTTTCATACGATCAGTTGCTGCGGAAACTTTCTAATCATATATTTATTTAAGTCAAGTGTGCAGCAGCAGGAAAATACTGAAAACATAGTGGACAGTAGCCCCTGAAGACCAGGACTGAGATCTAAACCGTTCCACTTTAGCTCTAGAATGAATGTTTATGGTTGATTTTATGCACGAAGGAGAACCTAAAGTCTTGGTCTTGTGCAGCCTTGTCGTTTCCTCTCATATGTCACATTTTGCTTGTAGGCTTAAATGTAAAACTAATCTGAATAGAGCATCTTTTGCCACATGGTTGGCATGTCTCCTACATCGTTTGAGGGATTTAAAAGGATTTTATATGACTTTCTTGCAACAATAGCTTTTGCTTTTATATAAAAACCTGATTTGTAAAGCTCACTAATGTTCTCTAGTCTAGCAAATCTTTGAGGTCTTTACAAGACAGCCATATTTAAACTGAGATTAAATTACATCCAGACTCTAGTTACTTATTAGGTGAATTCTGATGGTAATTGGTTAAAGGTTTAGTCAGGGGGTTCATTATAAATGCTCATCACTCTTTTCAGATTTCGAAAAGATGGTGAAGGATTAATGAAATACTGAAACAATTAAATGAAATCAGTGTCAATAAGATGGATGATGAAAACCTAAAAAAAAAAAAAAAGGTGCACTGGGTTTAATTTGAAGCCGTCCCATTTACAACCTCACGAGTAGCAAAAGAAAAGGCTGCATGTGAAGTGATTCCAGACATCTTTTGAGATGTTTGACAGCTCAGAGGTTATTCTTCACTTGTGTTCAAAAATAGTAGAATTTTTTTCCAGCAAAAAAAAACAATTGAACTGCTGGTGCTTCATCTGATGCAGAAATGCAGGGCCTTGTTAGCAACCTCATAGCATCAGTGTCTGTGCATTTGAAGAACCATGTCACCAATAATCTATCAAAAGCCTCAAGAGGTGTTAAACTCCAAACCTTAGAGTGTGCACTCAGCGAGTTTTACTATCTTCTTACTGTCTGCCATTGATCTGAAGCCAATGATTTGCCACAAAGTGTCTATTCACCATTCATCGGGCCTTCCGATATCGGTGTCTAAGGATCCAATGTAAACTGAAAAGTCCTAAAGGATGAGGCACTTCCGTGAGCTGTATTGCAAACCTTGGACTGCTAGTGTGGGTGTATGTGCACACTTGTTTGCTCTTAGAAGTCTAAATTACAAGCGCCCCGGCTGCAGTGTTTGCTGTCTTAGGAGCGGGGTGATTCAATCAGAAGCTAGATTGATGAATCAACTGCAGAAATCAGCTCCAAATTACCCTGACATCTCCCTCGCTCAGTACACTGCTGACTTAAGAGCAGTCAGCTGCTGCCGTGTCTGAATGCAAATTCGAACATCAGCCTGTTGTCTGCGTTGGCTTTCTAACTCTGAGCGTAAGGAGTGTTGACAGTTCTGAAGCTCTGCCTTCCTGTGCATGGACGCCTGGCTGAGAAATGACGCCCGGAGGCACAGTGCTCCGGAGTGAAGACATCACACTGATTTAGGGATGTCTCAAAGGGACAAATCTCTTTTCACTTCTGCGCTTCATTAGGCCACTCATAAAGGAAGGCAGATCAATGGTGGGAGGTAGAAGAGTCCCATCAAAAGTGAGGAAGGGAAGTAGATTAAAGGCTTGAAACTGCAGAAAATCAAAGTCGAAATCCTCCTTTCTGTAGCGCGACCTTAATCCTTACAACGTTACTTGATGAATCCTGATCAGTGACAGTTCGGTTGGCTGTGAAACCAAACAGCTGGTAATTAAAGTGATCTTCGATGCTTAATGACATCAAAACAAGCCAAATTTTACAATATTTGACCTAGTAACAGGTGAAAATAAAGAAGTTCCAACAATTATTATTATTTTTTTTTAACGTAATTTTTAATGAGATCTCATAATATTAAAAACATGCTATATTTCTTATGTAAATAAAGTTTGCCTCGTGTCGTGGCTGTTTGCATGTGAATTAATGCATCTGTTTACGATGCTAATGTTAAAGCAAGAAAGGAGTTAAACTGCTGCCCTGTTGTGTTAATTTAAATATGCTCAGTGAGAGCAATTTGGGTAAATGGGGAAAAAAAAATGTGACTAAGAAATTATTCGCAAGCATTGGAAAGAAAAACTGTTGTCTTATATTTAGCAGGCCTAATACAGATGTCCTTCCTTGAACAATTAATCAAAGTACATTAACTTCCACCCTCTCATCTTATGCCGCCACTTCTCTGTCAAGCTTTTTATGACGAAGTATAATTAGTCTTTCATTAGAGTTCTTGGAAATTGTGCTAATGTGCTCTGCTCTTCAACTGACTCCACTTAAGCTGCAAATCGCCCAACAAAAGACAACAATAGCTGACAACTCAACTCTGTGTCAGGACTTTGCTTTGAGGGAACTCAATTAGGGCCGCAGTAGCTGCAGGAGTCGGGAAGGTGACTGCAGACAGCAGAGAAAAAAAATAATAAAGAGGAAACAGAAAGAGGTTCTGCTAGGTTGAAGTTAAGGCAATTCTGTCATCACTGGAGGGCAAATCACTCGTACAAATAAAGCAGAACACCAAGATCGTTCAGAGGAGTTGTTTTTACAAAAATTGCCTCTCACTACACAGTTAATGTTGAGCTTTCAAATGGAGGAAAATCTGGCTTTGGCTTGTGTGTGCCTTTCAATATCTTTAATGCGTCTCTTTGACTTATCAAAGCTTTATATTAAATTATACGGATAAACAACGGCTTAAAAATACCCTTACAGCTAATGCATAATATTACCATCCATTAAATGAATTTCACAGGTTAGGAGAAACAAAAATAAACAATATAGATGTTTTGAAAGAAATGAAAAAATGTCTTGGCCAACTCCGCTTAGTGATTGTTTGCTCCCCTCTGGGAATAACCAATCTCCAGTACAAGTAATTCCCCTCCAAAACAGTTGGTGGCAGCAGTGATATTTGCTGCCACCAACCATATTTATCCACTTGAAGAAAATAATGAATTATTTGGAAAATGCAGATGTGGCTCTGGCACTAATCAGTGGCTGCTCCTCTCCTGAGTGAGCAACGGTCTCAACCTGGACATCCCTAAATAATTATGTCAAAAAAAAAAAAAAAAAGAACTATATGGCTGGTTGTTTCAGGTGAGTAATTTTGCTACCATACTACCAATAACAAAAGCTCCTTATTTGCTTCCAAAAACTGAAATAACCACACATTCAGACAACACAGGGAGTGTGAGACTTACTGTCGTTAGAGCCTTGATTTTCATCCCAGGTTCGCACATAATCATCCTGCAGAAACATTGATAAAAGAAAGTGGTGTTTTTAGCAGCTGCAAGAAAAAAACAACAAAGTGTCGCAGGTAGTTTGAAAGATACAACATCCGAGTATCACACAGCAAAAGAAATGTGACTTCTTTTATCACCCCGCACCAACTATTATGTGAAGGCTGGCGTGATAAGTGACTATCAGTCGGATAAAACAGGTACATTCTGCTCTGCATGTTTTATGTAAATAAGTTTAACAAATCTGCCGATAAGTGGGACATATGCGTTTATTGGGAACGTGTCTTTTAATTGGACTCCTTCTCCCCCCCCCCCGCATTTTAATTAGAACATTGTTCGTTCTAATTAAATTACAGAAGACAGGTGAAGGGGAAAAAAGAAATGACACACAAACTTATAGTAAAAGACAATGAATGGAGAGAAGAATTGTAGAAAAGCAGTAAATAAAAGGAAAGACAACTGACCTCAACCTCCTGGCGAAACGAGAGCAAAAAGAGAGAAAAGAGTCAGTTTCAGTAAAGAGAAAAAAATGAATTTCAAGTTCAGGTATAAAGCTGCATTCAGTGATATTAAGAGTTTGATGATGGAAACAGACAGTGTTTCTTCTGCATAATTTAAATCTGTCAAAAAGGCAAGAAAACTGCAAAAAAAGAAAAAAAAAGTAAACCACAAGGACATTCCTTAGCATAAAACTCGTACTATAATCAGTCAGATATGAATAAAAACATGGGTTAGCAAGTATTTCAGTTTGGAAGAAGCCTAGAAAAATCATTCACACCAAATTCTCAAAACGCCCACATTTGCAAACGTGTTAAAGCGCACATGATTAGATCTGCTTTAGATCAAAGAACCCCCTCAGGCTAGGCTGCATATGTAAAGCTATTAGTGCATATTGCCGCATCTGATATAATACAAACATGAGTCATTTCAAAATGTTTCCTGTTTAGCCACACAAGCAATCCTTAAGCGAAGACTTACTCACCACTATAAACATTTACTGCACCAGAAGCAAAAAGCCAGCGGCTCCTCAGGAGGCGATAAATTCCCAACAACATGTGAAATAAACAGCCTTCATTGAAGCAGGGATCGCTGCCACAACTTTTTATATTTGCACACAAACATGGACTTAGGCATTACTCGCCTTAAGGTGCATTATGGACGTATTCACACCTTTTGTACGTAGATCAATACAAGATACTGCAGAGCAAATGCAAATCTGGAAACTTTGCTCGTATTCAGGTCCCCAAAGTTAGCACTTAGTAAAACAAATTTTCATTGCATTGCAATTACAGTGACACATGTAGAAACATTTTTTTTTATCATTATTTGAGAAAACAGCTGAAGATCAATCAGATTGGATGAAGATGATCTGTGAGAAACTAATTTCAAGTTTTGCCACTAATTTTGATTTGGATTTAGGTCTAGATGTTAACTGGGCCACTCCAACACACACACACACATATATATAATATTCAGATCTAGAATTGTTCTTGCCGTATGCTTTGTGCCGTTGCCTTTCTAGAAGGTAATCTTCCTCTTATCTCAAGTGTTCTGCAGCCTCTATCAGATTTTCTTTTTCTACAATTGCCATGTTGTTAGCTTTCTATCCACTTTGAGAGCAGTTTCCCTTTCCAACGATATCACCACCACCATGTTTCACTATGGAGACAGTGTTTTCAGGATCATGTCCCGGTTCAGTCACAAGTACGGTTTCAAAATATGCAGGACCACGTTCTACCATGTTTGCCGAGTCCCCTTCATGGGTGGTGGGAAAGTGCAAAAGTGACTTCTTTCCTCTTGCTGCTCTTTCACAAAGCCCAGATTTGTGTACAACTAATAGTTTTCCTGTCAACAGATTCTCCCACTTGAGCTGTGAATCTCAGCTTTCCCACTGTTTCCATGTGTCTCTTGGCTTTGATTAACATACTTCTTGCCTGGTCTGCCAGTAAACTTGTGCTTGTAACATCCTCCCATGTTAAGGTAATGCACTGAGTGGTATTCTGCAAGATATTCAAAGGTTGAGATACTGTTTTTATAATCTAATTCTACATTAATTTTTACCAAATCTTCATCCACGATCTGTCTACTCTGTTCCTTTTGTCTTCATGATGCTGCAGGTCCATTAATGTTCTCTGACAAGCAAAGACGAGATGTGTATTTACTGGTATCAGAAAGGGGGTATTCTTCTTACAGACTGGGTGACTTCTGAAGGCAGTTGATTGGGAATGAAGCAGGTTAGATATAAATGTGTTCACGTTCTTCCTTGTAAACATTTATAAAAATCCATGTCCCGTGTTCCTTTCACTCCACAGCATCGATCAATCATGTAGAATCCCAGGATACATAAATGTTTGTGGTACGTGAAAGGCATCCAGGGGTATAAAGTGTATCCTCCACCTGCTGCAGTCCTTTTTTATCACCAAAACATACACCTGCAGTGAGCTGTCTTTGTCGGCTGAACTACATGAGTGATTGTCAGCTATGTTGTTCAACCTTGTCGGCTTTGACGGAGGCCAACATTACAGCCGGGTGAGACCTCAAACAGTTTACGACCTGGCCGTTAATCTGATGCCTCCCCTGCCTCCTTTATCGATGCCGCGGCTCCTGCATTATTTAGCAACCTTTCTGTATTTGTGCTCCTGCCAGCACAGATAAGGAAACCATCCTGCAGCACCGACAAGACTGAAAATCAATGATTTTATAAAAGAGAGGCAGCACAAAATGTATTTGGGGAAGAAATAAATTCTCCCAGCTGAACACTGAGAGTGAGCTCGACGCATGGAGAGAGGTGGCACAATGGAGAGGTTGCACCGCGTGTATCTTCACAGACCAAAATGCAGGTGTGAAAGACAGCTAGGTTTAACACTGAAGTGATTAAAGGAGAGATAAAAACACTGAGCTATGTCCGGGAGCTGTAGGATCAAGCTATAAGATCGCAAGAAACCGAGGAGCTTAGCATCTCTAACAAAGTGCCAAAATACTGACTGACGGAGAACGTGATGAAAAACATACAAACTCAGAATAAAGCAAGGTTTTGACAGACGGAAACTGTGTCTGTTCAGTAGCAGGACAAAAGAACAAACAGTCAGGTGGCTGAAATGTGAGTATACGACTTTGTGGGTCTGTTTGACAAACCGCTTGTGTTGCTGACAGGCATTTCTCAGCAAATGTCAGCTGTCAGCTGCAGCCTGTGTTCACCGAAGGGGTTTGTGCATAGCGCGCCGCTGCGTCATCAGCACCAAAGGTAATAACCCTCTTCTGTAGCAATCTGCTGTTACCAGATAAAGGTTTCCCACTCAACCTTTTCTAGCAATTACTGTAATATTGTCCTTTAGTGGATTCATTAGCCACAATCAAAAATCTCATCGAGGAAACAATGGTTGAAGAATCCCAGGGGGCGATGCGATTTATGCATTGTTTTATTTTATGTGTGCCCGTGAGATGACAACACAAGCATAAGTGTTTGTAATCACTAAGTGTTTCCAACCTTACTAGGATTAAAAACAAATACTGTCCTTGTCCAAAAGATTTCATACCTTGGTCTCTACACTCTAAAAATACTGAGCAATTTATACAATATTTAGGATTATAATCATTTTGAAAGCTTTATGTAACCCTGAGTGGTTCCATCCTTCCTTCTGTCAGTCAGTGTTAGCTGTAACATCACTTTGCTTCTGTCCCACACTCTGTGTTCTCATGCAGCGTTTCATAATGCAGCTGGATTCCCAGCGAAGTGCTTTCGTTGCTTCTTTCTGACAACACACAACTGACCGAATGTGGGGAAAAAGAGACTGCAATGAAGCCCGATGGGCTAGCTTATTAAGCAACATTCCTTGCCTCCAAAACCGTGCCATCGTTTGACTGAATCGCCAAAGACAGAAGCTGGTCTTAACTCGGTCTCTGAAGGAACCGAGTTTGCATGTTCAGCTCACAGTTGTGTGACTCACTGTGAAAGGCGGTCAGAAGGACATGTAGCAAGAAAAGCAAATGATGCTGTGTGTTTCTCTCTGTAGCATAAGCTACATATATTCCTAAATTTGGCGGACCAAGTTGTTCAGCTGATAACAAACAGCAGAAGTCGTCTTGTATCTGTGAATTAGAAGGATAAGTTTGAATGTTCATGCAAACTTGTATTATCTTGTTCAACACAATATTTAGGATCTTGTTAAACAGTTGTCAGTCAAGCATGCAGTATTTCTTTGAAAACGTAATGTCATGAACCCTCTGGAACAATATACCAGAAACTCCACGTTAATTGTGCTGCAAAACCATACAGGCAACAACGTAAAACTAAGTATGTGAACATCACAGAGGTAAAGAAGAGGAAGACTAAAATGACTAATATTCTGTAAACAATGAAGGCATAAAGTTCCCATAACCAGACCAGTGAAAGTAAACCTGGAGGTAAACCTGTTTGAATGATGTGTGTGCCCAACTGATTTTTTTTTTTTTTTTTTTTTGGAGGGGATTTTATTGTGATCCATAGGGGCCCCAGAAGAAAATCTTTGGGAACCAGTGTTCTACACCACTTACCATGGCGCACATTTGGTGGAAATGTTGATCTTATAAAATCTCAAAATTTCCTTTTACCATCAGACAAAAGTCTGGGCAGTTCCACAGACCTTCATTGTTCATCACCTTCCAACATTTAAAATCCTCTGACCCGCATGTCTTCTGGTTTTAGTGCTAAGTTTTATGATTTTATCTTCTTTTTATTGATCAAGACACCTTTTGTGTACAAATTAATATTCTTCAGGTGGTACTGACAAACCTTCAAAACGTCAACTTAACATACGGGACTTTTTAAACCACACGACTAAGCACTTCATTTATTTTACTTAAATCAACATTCATGAAACAAAAATCAGCCAAGTTAGTATTTCAGGTAGCTGGATTAAATGACTCGCAAACAAAATATACAATTCATTATTTAAAGAAAAACAAAAAAGCCACTCTGAGGTTGTCGGCACTATAACATATAATACTGCATTCAACATCACTTCAAATCCTCCCACCTAGTGTTTTTTTCGTAAGCACTCACTAGCTGTTCACAGCTTCTCTGGGTTGGTGTCATACAGAGCATGGCAGAGATGAAACAAAGCTCCCTCCCTCACCAATATTCTCATTCCATACATTCTCTTATCTTCAGTGAGCACTGAGCTGCAGGGCATGAGACACAAACCTCCTTATTCCTGCACGCACGCAAGAGGACTCTAAGCGGATGCTTCGCGATCACAGAGCATAAGCATGAAATGATGAGGGGATGGAGGAGCGGGTTATACAAGACAGCTTTGAGTGATGGGTAAATAAAAGGTGAAGCAGAGGTGAGAGCATTCTGGGAACCGATGAATACTTAAAAGGAGAGCGAAGGCAACAAAACATCTACTGTTTTTATGTGAACTCAAGTTCTCGACAAGAGCAATTAAATTTTAAATCTTGCATGCTTATGTAATTTTTCTCTCCTATAATATTTTTTAAAAATGTCTAAAATGGAACAATCTTGAATAACGTGACCACTTCTGAATCATTTTTTTTAATCATTTGAAACCTTTTTGTCCACCAGTGAAACACTTAATGGGAAACCTAACAATTAAAAAAGTTTCTCAAATGTATTGTAAAATTTGTACTTTATTTTATAGCCTAGGCAACACTCTGCTGTATGTTTGACTGGAAATATTGAACGATTGGGATTTTGTTTCGTCCCGACAGAGTTACAGTTTCTGAGTGAGTTGGTAATAACACTCCCAGACAGAGGGTGACGCCAAATATGACTGAAAAAACAACGACAGGTCATACAACAGGCAATTTCATAAAGAACTATTTTTGAGGATAAATGTGCTTTTTTCCCAGGCTTAGGTTGAACTTTTCAGGAATAAACACTCACAGGTGCGTCTGGTGTAAAACAATGGAGGAAGATGCAGAAAAGCACTACATGCTTACGCCAAAGTATGATGGAGGATCTGTGACGCTGCGGGCCTGTTTTTCTCCATGTGGTCTGGAAAACTTGTTCATGTAATGCAAAACAAAAAATATTTCAAATTTATTAGACTAAATACTTCCAGTCCCTGAGAGCCACTGTCCTGCAATTTACAAACATTTTTGTTCAAACACATGTGAATAAAATGAACAGCTCATAACCAGGCTTCTGCAGAATGTAATAATATGATATTCATGAGTGGTGGAGCATGAAAAAGTCACAGGATAGTGGCTGTCAGGACTTGAGTAAGACTACCTTGATGTAGGGAGATTGTGCAAAGATCCCTCTGTCTGCATGCTCCAATCTTAAAATGTTATGTGTCCTGCTTGCAAAATAGGATTTTATAATGTTTCATCACCAAGGTTACCAGCAAGTGTGGCAAGAAAATATGAATCATTTTAATCTAAATGCCTAAAAAAGCTACTAACATACTTTAAGCTGAAGATCGAATAGGCATAGGTCAGTTACTGATATAAAGGTATACAGATGGTCTAGGGTTTCTATATCCTCCCTCTCCATCACAGTCTCGGTCAGATGGATTTAAGGAGGTACCTAAATGTTTGCCTGGTCATGGAAAACACGAGCAGTTATTGTGTAGACATCAGACCTCAGGCAACATGGTGGTGTGGCTGTCAGTACCTATATGCTTCTCTGATTTCAGTCTGGTCTCCTAAGGCTTCACCGGGCTTTATATGTTCCCTCTGTGTCTTCAAGTGCCCAAATCTTTTCTCACAGAATCAAAAGAAACATGCAGTTGGCCAAGAGCGAGTCTGTACATGCACGGTTGTCTCCATGCTGGCCCCGTTATGGATTTTGAGATACTTTCTTTGCAGACCACACCAACACTCAGAAACAGCCACAAAAATTCCACTTGTCCCACAAAATGTCTGTGCACTCAGGCAGGCCCTGTACTCACTGTCTATAAATAACAGTGGCCCTTGTGCCCCTCAGGGCCCCTGTGGGGAATCAGAAAACAGTCTGCAACTCGCAAGAGAATCAGGTACAAACAGCAAGACCCGTCACACTCCACTGGAGACACCAGGCTCGATGGAAAACAAGACATGTACGGCAATGGAAAAATCAATGGAGTTGCCTGGGTGAGCGGTACGAGAAGGATGAGAATCGGGCCCCGTGATTTGAGGGAGAAGCGGCTAAAAGAAGGTATCTGAATAAGAGGCACAAATAGAACCACGTTAAGAGGGCTAAATTTGGCTCCTTCAGAGGAACAGCAGACTGGGAATGACATTCATTGAGCTACTGGTGGAATTTTGGCAGATAACGCAAATAATCCACAAACACCAACATGTTTTAATAAAATCCCAACACTGGATGTCCTTGGTTCCCGTTTGTGCCTATTTAAGGTTGGCCCTTTCTTGTCTTGTTTTAGCTCAGAAAAACATGTTCTTTTTGCTCTAAATTTAGCTTAGACAAAGATGCTGAAAGTCTGGCTTTATTAGAGTATTTGATCAACCCGGGCTATCTTTCTGTCCAAAATTTAGACATCATTAAACATCTATAGGTAGGTGTAACTGATACATTTCAATCTGGACTTAATCCTGCAGCTCTCATTTCTTTGTTCTCTATTTCTGACTGTGGTGATCTACCCAGATTTCTTTGAAAAACTTCCATGCACCCCTTATGTTCCTGGAAATCTCCATCTAATGCTGGTTACTAAGACACCGGCAACTCAAGTGCTAATCACCTCAATCCCCACTGTGAAACAATGTGATGGCAGCATCGTTCTGTGGGGATGTTATTCTGCATACAGAGTAACTTGACAACAGCTGAAGACAGAAAGCCTACTTACAGATGCCTTGCATTTGATGACCTGACCCAGCCAAGATAAGAAGGGAGTAACTTCAGAAGCAAAATGTAGATGTCCTTGAGCTGCCCAGCCAGAAGCCGGACTTAAATCCACTTTGGCAAGTGGCCGTCTTCCCGTGCTGCCGTTCCAATCTGACTGAGCTTAGAAGGATCTTTAGGAAAAAAACAGGTGTAAAGAACGCCCCAAAACAGATGTGCCAAACTGGGAATAACATAACAAAGAAGACTTTAGACAATGCTTCAACAAAAATATTATACCATATTATACCATGAGTGCAAATGCTTATAAAATACTGTGTTCACAAGCTGGGCAAAATGAAATTTGCACGGCTGTTTTTTCCCTCACATGGAAGAACAGTGTGTATATCTTAGGGAAAAATCCTCAAATGTGTTCTAGAATGAGCCTGAAATGTAAGTAAATCTGAAAAGGTTAAGGACTCGTAACCTTAAGGAAGATGAACACTTTCTGGTGTTGCTGTATATAAAATATATATGCAGCGTTGCTCTGTGCGTGCGTCTAACTTGTTTTTCTCCTGAGTTTTATTACTGTTAACACATTCCTAGCAAGGATTCTCCCCGAGGCCCAAACAACTGGGTTGCTCTTGTTATTTGATCAAAACCTTTTGCATCAACAACTGAAGCTCCAGAATCTGAACTCACACTGGTTGTTACTCAGGCTGCTTTGGGCCAAACATCAGTAATGGTAGAGACAACCGCTGTGGCTAAAGATCTTATGGGACCTACTGCCATGTCTGGTTTAATATTCTTAATTTAAATCTGCATAACACCTCCAATTCCACAAAAATTACACTAGAGTTTTAATACTGATAAACAAAGGGCATAAACACCCTGAAACCAACAGTTGTTTACAAATGAACCCTTTCTATTGATCAGAGCTAATAATGCAAAACAAAACTCCTACATAGTAATATATGTAAATCAGTGTAGTTTAGACTTTAGAAAACACTTCCTCTTTAAGAGACTTAGATGTATTTTACTTTATTGTGTGTAGTTTTTATATTTTCTAGTGGTTTTTTTTATTGAAAACACTACAAATTTAGTAAATTATTACTATTATAAATACTTAATCTGAATAAAATATTTTGTTGTTCAGTCTAGTTTTTTTGTGCTCCACCTTTATTCATGTGAATATTCAATAAACAGCATAGGTTATGTTTTGAATGAACAAGATGGAGATTAAGGTGGATTCTACTTGATTATTGCTACTTGCTACTTGTTCAATATTCACTTCAATATGCAAGAATTTTAAACAAAATTTCAATCAGAAATCACATTAATGCTGCAACGCACATTTAGTTGTCAATTCAGTTGAATCCATATTTTGTACACCTGATAACTGTAACTATCACGGTGTACTAAATGTGATTTAGACAACACAGCAATATGCAGCTCTGGAAAAAATTAAGAGACCACTGCAAAATGATCACTTCTCTGATTCCACTCTCTATAGGTATATGTTGGAGTAAAATGAACATTGTTCTTTTATTTTATGAACTACTGACAACATGTCTCTGAAATTCCAAGAAAAAATGTTGTATTTATTTGCAGAAAATGAGAAATGGTCAAAATCACAAGAACGATGCCGTGCTTTCAGACCTAAAATAATGCAAAGAAAACACGTTCATGTTCTTTTAGAAACAACAATACTAATGTTTTAACTCAGGAAGAGTTCAGAAATCAATATTTGGTGGAATAAGAAGAAGGTTTTTAAGGTGGTTCAGTGCAGTGGGCTCTTCAATTTTATATGTTGGGCAGAAACTTCAGTTTTTGTCTGACCTGCACAGAGAACCCTCTGCCATGTGTTGTCTGTGCCCCCTCCATAACCTCTGCATGAGCAGAATACAAATAAATGCTATGTTTTACATTTACACAAAACATGCATTATTTTCCTTTCACTTCACAACTATGTACGTTTTGTGTTGTGTACTTTTGCAGGGCACTGCAGTTATCCTTATGTTTGCATACAAAAAGAAATGACACACCAATCTGATAAATGTATGATGTTCAGAACATCAATTTGGATCTACTAGCTAATTTAAAATCACTGACCTCTTTACAACGCCTGTGCCTTCGGCTGCGGTTTAGCTCCTAATGAAAGACTGTCTCTTTGGTCTTCATTGCGATCACAGCCCTGCTACACCCCTCCTACACAGCAAAGACACCCCACAGAGCCACCGCTAGTCATTTCAAGCCCTGAACAGTGCTGAACGGACCACACAGGCCCGAACAGTTGGACACGATTATGATGCAGTCCATCTGCCTTTGCTGCAGATATTCTGGAAGTTCGAGGTCGAAATAAGAACCTGGAATATGATAAGGAGTGACTCATGGCCAGGGCGAAAGCATGGCTAGGAAGACTAATGGGTTTCAGATAAGCTGTTATCATCACCCATGTTATTAATGCATCTGAGGGAGTCTGGTTGAACATTAGGGAACACTGGGTGGCTCAGCCAGACTGAACTCCATTGCTGATAATTTACTGCTACTACAGTTTGTCTTTAATGGAGTATTTGGCTCTGCTGCTACAGATGCCATTATCCACAATTATGCTTTGTACACTGCAGTGTAATGATAAAACACTGTGGTGAACATATATACAGAGGTTTATGAAGGCCTAATGCCAGTAAATGCAAATGATAGGCAAGAAGACTAAAAAAACACTGCAGAGGTAAAAACAGAAAGAAAAAAAAGTTATTGAAATGTAAACCAAATAAATATCACATTTTATTCATAACTGCTCAAAGAGTCAGCTACTACCACCTCTTTGCACAGTGAGCCCACTGACACTGTTGAGGGGTCTGATGTTTTCGTTTTTAGGCACAAAGGATTTACTGCTCAATAACAACAAACCTGAATGGAGAACAGGTGCAGGAAGGCTCGGTGCTGGATGCTTCCTGACCGCCTGACTGCTGGGGCGTGCCTTTTCAGGATAAGGATTTAACAAACACACCCAGATGGCTCCAAACCCTTTTGGATGTCTCTGTGCTGCCGTGTGTGATGTGTGAAAGTAAAGATGACCTGCACAATCAAGCATGTCGCGTATAATCAGCGTTCTTTTGATTGCACTCGATTTGTAGTTTAATCTTAAAACCGCAGAATTATTACGGTAAAAACAACGGCCCATCTTCAGTGTACTTAATTTTACCGTAATGTTGTCTTTAATGGTCTTTGAATGATAATCTATGAGGTCATCCAAAATGCTTCTGTAAGAAACAACCGACACTAAAAAATGGATCACATCACACCAGCCCTTAAATATTTGCTGGCTTTCTGATTCATAGATGTTAAAAACCAGGTCATCGGCTTTAGGGTACTGAGCCGTCATGTGCTTAAAAATATTTCTGAGTTGCTTCTCGGGTACGAACCATGACGAGCCCTCAGTTCTGTTCCAGTATTCCCAGGACCAGAACTTAACAAGGTGAGGCAGCATTCGGTTTTGATGACCCTCAATTCTGGAAGAATCTCCCTTTGCATTTGTTCCTTCATTTTCTGTAAACTTTTTCCTTAGAAGTTTACAGAAAAATAAACAAAATTTGGTTTGATTTATTAGTTGCAAATATTACATGTTTTTAATTTAAAAGAACTATTTTTATATTTTATAAGTATCGAGAAATTGGATGATGACAGGAATTGGCCTATTTCACACTTGACACGTTCTATTGCTTAAAAGTCCACGTTTGTCCAATCAGTGAATGCACAATACCTTCATGCTAACAGGTTGTTGTAGCGACAACGGTGTGGAAGTCAGTACTGAGAGAAGATTCAAAGATAAATTTAAGTACTGACATATTTAAAAATGAAGCGAGAGGAAACACAAAACTTGTTACAAACTTATAGAAAGGAGACTGTGCTGTATGCAGAGGATATGTGCTGCTCAACCAGGCAACCAGAAAAGAGAATCAGATTTCAGCAGATAACAGGAAGGCTGTATGTATTACATTTTTCTAATGAAAATATATCTCATATTGATTTTTGCTCCTGGACAGCATTTGTTCTCTTTCCCACATACCTTTACAAGGCTTGTATGCTAATGGAAAATCAATGGAGTTGCCTAGGTGATATATGTGCATATGTATATGTATTTAAGTATCCAACACAGTAAAGGATCGTTATCAAAGGAAAAGAAGAATTTTAAAGTTTGTCATCTTCCAGCTTACTGTGGGACTTGCGCTAACCTTGAGGAAACTCACTTCTAATTTAGAAAGACTAAAAGAAATCTCGCAGTCTAAATGCACTGCGCTGAAAAACTCAGCTGAGTGTCAAAAGAAAAAAACTGAATTTGTGGCCATCATCAGTAAATAAATAAAACAACATTTGGTTCCAGGCGTGCAATGCTGGAAAAACAGAATAAATGACCATACATCACTGCTACTGTTATTTTAATTCAAACTGACACTAATGATGTTATTGTGTATAAAATAAAGTCGTAGATTTGCATTCATTTCCCACAGCCGTCTTTCCTGTTGCCCGGTTTATCTTTTCTTTTTTTCCTTAGGATTTAGTGCATTAGTGGAATGAAATGTTGAGTGCACCTGTCAGATTAAAGGATTGAAGGTATCCCCCTTTATTATTTGTTGACTGTTACTGTTAAATTTAATCGCCTTGTCTTCCTGTGAAATAAATTGCATCGGAGCGTGGGAGCCGTTTTTTACTTGAAGCGAAAGAGCCTCTTATCCCGATTCTGCTTTTACATCCCGCGGAAGAATAAATATGAAATATTTACAGTGCGCCCTGCACACAGTCTGCAGCCGGTGCTGTGTGTTTGTGTTTATCTGAGTGCATACATGTGAAAGGATGGAGTTGCAGAGCTTTCCTTGTTGTGTGGCGTTTGATTATTGCTTCCTTGACTTGGATCTGTAATATTCCAGCTCTAATATCTCAGAGGAATATGTGCATCAGCATCAATTTATTTCATTATATTTGTGTCATTGGCAATAATTTGCACATCAACACACATTCTTTTTTTTTTTTTTTTTTAGCTCAAAGGCCAAGATGAAGCACAGCCAATTAAAGGTTCATTACATTTACTGCAAGGCACTGCTCATTAAGAATAATGATACAAGCAGTGTTATTTCAGCTGTGGAAATTCACAGCTTTAATGATTTCGAGAAACTTAACCGAAATGATGTTTTTTTTTTTCTTTCTTTCGCTCGTTCCCTCCCTGAAGCGAGGCTGGTTAAGGGGATAGAGTCATCAAACTCCCAGGGATCTATCCTCCATCTCAGTGCAGGGGAAGCTGTTGCTACAGCAGCCAGCTGAAATCAAAGTGGTTTCCATCCGCGATTCCCGCAGGAGGTTTAGCGCCTCGCTTCTCTGATGTTTTTCCCTGTTATCTTTATGATCACCAGAGACGCCGCCACTCTTTACTGCACAGGCGTCAAAATCCTGCTTATAATATGCCTGCACAGGTATTAGCGGTGATCACATATCCGTAAACATCTGAATGCGCCCGTTGAAAGTGTGCCGGTCATGAAAGTGATAGCTGTCAGGGTTGCTTGTGTTGTTGAGAAACTCAAGACACAGGGGGAAGCAGAGAAAGTGACATCTTCGTGGTGAAAGGAAAGTTTTGAAAGGGTTAAATTTGGTTTTAGAGGCTCAGTTAAACCTTATAAGCAGTTAATGTCATACCTGCAGAAGATAACTGGTCTGATTTCTTTGCTTAGTATAAATCCAGATTAGCTGGACCAGGGATCTAAAGCTAACCCCTTACACAGTCTGTTGTCTTAAAACAGCCTCAATCTCGGTTTATACAAATCTATTTTAAGACTCTTTAAACCATTGCCATGTTTGCACTGGGCCATTAATGCACAGACACTGATACTTACACAGCTAATGGAGGGAGGAGGCTGTGCACCACCAGTATGGGTGCTCTGTGAAACATGTCTGAAGAAAAGAAGTGTTTCCTTTCAGAATTACTGCCTGATTTAAATATAAATGGTGCGAAAGGTAAACATTTCTGTGGTCTAAGTAATTATTTTATTTATTTTTACACTTTTTTAGAGGCTCAGTTAAACGCTTCTTTTTTGTAAATTTTGTAAAGCACTATTTTGTGGAAAAGTAAAATTCACTGATATTTTCGACTACAAATACACTTGATGTTTAATGTTTGGTTAAAGATTTTAACCAGCATGGAATATTGAAATTTAGATATAATTAGTGCCTATTTTGTTGTATTCACACTTTTCTAGTTCTGAGTCGGTCCCAATATGTTGAAATTGGAAATTTTTATAAAATCATTAAAGGTTTCTTTTGTCTCAAATTCTGAAACAAATTCAATACAGAATCAGGAAGAAACTGTGAAAAACCCTTCTAACATTTATAAGAAGCTTGGATGTCGATAACCAGCTAGTTATGATATTCTCATAGTATTTACTAACTGTTCTTATCTTGTAACAATGTTTTCTTTTTCTAACAAATAACTGAATGAAGCATTAAGCTTCAATGCTTCAATCTCATAGAAGCTCATAATAACAGCTTACCTTCCTCATTTCAGAAAGTGACAAACTGACGAATGATGTCAGAGACGCTCCTCTTTAAGTATAATGAAAAATATTGCGCCGTTCAAGTGCGACAAGATCCTGTTGCAAATTAGGTAGTTCATCTGACTGGAAACATCTTACATATTATTTTGTCCTTACATGTTTCATGCAGGAAGATTATTGGTGCAGCACCGTCTCAAACCTTCATTTCCTATAAATAATTCTTGGGGGGTTATTTTGTGTCCATTTTTGTGGTGGGGACTCCAGCTTAGGGCTGCACAGTGGCGCAGTTGGTAGAGCTGTTGCCTTGCAGCAAAAAGGTTCTGTGTTCGATTCCTGGCCTGGGGTCTTTCTGCATGGAGTGTGCATGTTCTCCCTGTGCATGCATGGGTCCCCTTCTTCCCACAGTCCAAAAACATGACTGTTAGGTCTCTAAATTCTCCCTAGGTGTGAGTGTGTGTGTGAATGGTTGTTTGTCCTGTCTGTTTCTGTGTTGTCCTGAGACAGACTGGCGACCTGTCCAGGGTGAACCCCGCCTCTCGCCCGGAACGTTAACTGGAGATAGGCACCAGCAACCCTCCTAACCCCTATAAGGGAGAAGGGTGTACAGAAAACGGATGAATGGATGGACTCCAGCTTAAAGGTTTATAATAAAAAGCATTATGATATTTTTGATTTTGGACTTGTTTTTAAAAGCCACTTTGGTCGTGGCTCTTCTCAAATTACTCATTAGCTTTAGTCTCCTAGACCAACTGACCGAAATTCAAAATAAACAATAAATAAAATACAGAGTTATCCACCACAAGATATTAACTCATAATAACTTTTTTTCAAAATCAATTTCTATGAAATGTGAACATGTTCCAGTTGTGACTGCCTTTCAATTGATTCATAGCTGTTTTTCTCTTTGAACCACCAACCAAGATGTGCTGAATTCAGAAGGTTATTGCAGGTGAGGCGAACATTTCAGATCAAAACTGTTTAAATATAGATCGGCACCCAATGAGTCACAATCCCACAGTAATTCCAATTTAATCTTCCCATGTGCACAATTTCATTACTTCCTCGCAGTCCCAGAGGACACGTGTTAATCTTCAGCTAATTACAGTAAATCTAAACCTCTCTCTTTGTTTCAGGTCTTGGTTTTCAGGAGGTTTTTGCTAAACTGACACTACAGTCTTGCTAGCATAAAAAAAATATGCCTAAACATATCCTCACACGCTCTGCTACTGCTATTTCTAATCCAATAATAACACATTTCACGTGCAGCATGCAGTCTCTCAGGATCAATTGAAACCAAATTAACATCGGTCATATGCAACCTAATCCAGCTGCAATATACTGTCCAGATCCTGTTGGGGATCATTAGTAATCATTTCACAGAGCTGGAGGCAGAGGTGCATCCATACGTCCACAGACACAGTAATTCATCACCAGGCGTAGCCTGCAGGCTTTAATCAATTCCAGTAACCCAGATCAGTCCGTTCAATAGCTGCATGTGTGCACGTCAACCAATCAATCAGGTGCACTATGTCTTAATTGTTAAATCATCTTGTTTGTGAAATCCCTGGAGCCACATCTGAGGGGGAACCTTTAACTGCGAGGGGCAGTATGATGGTTTGGGCCCATACTGCCAAGCAGAAACAACAACTTAATTGCATATTATTAGAAACAAACAAAGAAAAACGTTGCAGGAAGTGAGAGGAAGAGTGAGGCAGAATGGTGTGTTTATAATATCTCACAAGTTTTCTGACAACATTCAACTTTGACTACCCAATTTGACTACCCAGATAACCCTGGGATAAGTTATAAAAAATAAAAAAAAAAGCTATAACTACTCCTCTCTCAAAACATTTCCCTTCCAAACAAGCAAGACAAATTAGAAATCAAAATGCCAGTAGCTGAATCAAACTCTTCAATAGCCATTTATTCGTGTTCCAGAAGTGCGGCTGGCTGCAAAACTGCAGAAAGAACCAAGTTTGTGTGAAAGACGGGAGTAAACATGGCAGCGCATCCACACCGCATTCATTCGACACTTACGTCTCTGAAGCGATTCCAGTGCTTGATCTTGCGGCTGTACTGTGAAATGGTGGACAGCCACTGCTCGTCTTCCATGAAATTCCCGGATTTCTCCGCTTCTCGGACGCTCTTCACGTCCGCCTGCAAGGTGGACCCCGCGAACATCAGCAGCGGGGCGAGAAGGCACAACATATCTGACATTTCCACCATGTTTAACCGGAGAGGTGGGAGGAGGGGGGGAAAAAACCACGCACACAGGACACCTCCTCGCACGAAGCAACACCGTCTGTCGGCTCTCCTCTTCTGGAAGGCGGCGGATGCTGAGGCTGGATGGAAAGCGCCACCTGATTAGCCTGTAAGATGCTCCTGCAGATGGGAGGGAGGCAGACGGAGTGAGGAAGGGAGCTGTTTGATGGTGGGTAAATAAAGTGAGTCCGCCCTCAAGCTGCTGTGAGACACCTTTTGTCATTTCTCGACGTGAAAACTTTTGATTTATGCACACTTTCTTTAAGAGCTACAAGCTGAACTTATATACACGTTTTTATTTAGCTTTTTTTTTAACAGAAAGAAAAACCTGAGACGTGTTGTATTTGCTAATAGCTCTCTTTTTAGATATTGTGGAACTACTACTCTCTGCAATAACAACTGCAAGTTTACAGCAAATCCAAATAATTTTTTATTTAAAAATCCCACTCTTCTTTCCAAACTTGCTGAAGCTTATTTAGATAGGATGGAGGGTGCCTGCGGTAAACACAGTGCTATTCTTACCACATATTCTTAATTAGATTTTGGTCTAAACTTTGACTGGGCCATTCCTACAAATTAATATGATTTAATCTAAACCCTTCCATTGTTGTGATAACTCTACATTCGCTCTCTTCTTTAGGTCTGTGATGTATTCTTTGGGTTTTATTAGTCTTGGGATGTTATCAAACTAAGATAGTCTGGGGAACTTAGGTATAATTAGGCCAGGACTGTCAGAAGACTTCCCATCTTCACTTGGTTGGGTTTATTTTCACATTAAATCAAACTGGATGTCATCAGGTATAATTAGGCCAGGAATGTCAGAAGACTTCCCATATTCACTTGGTTGGGTTTATTTTCACATTGAATCAAACTGGATGTCATCCAGTTGCTCGTACGGGGTGCTATCACTAGTAAGTGGTTAGTAAGAGCAGCAAGAGAGGTACATTACTCGATGTAGATGGGTTGCACAAGCAGTTTCAGAGATGACAGCAAAGACGGAGAAACTATAAGACATCCAAGATTTAAACATTTTTAGATCACGTATCATGTCCTCATCTCTTCCTCTGTTTGCTTTGCATTGCCTTTCAAAGCAAACAGCTCAGGTGTTTGTTATCAGTTGAACCAAGACTTAGGTTTTCAGGCGGATGAGAGCTCGCGTGTTTGGTCTGCATCACCAGAGTTTAGATGAGGTTTCACACCCGCCCACTTCAAGTTGACCATCAACACCAGCAGATTGTTTTTCGAACGGTGGTTTACGCCTTTGGTCAGATGCATCCTTTGGACAGTGGTTTCTTGCACCATGGGTCTTGCTGCACCGTGTTAGCTCGCTCTATGTTCATCCATGAGAAGCCCCATCAAACGACAGCTTGTTACTGAAACGCCGGATTAACTGATGCCATTTGAGCCCCAGTGGAGTGTCTTGAGCCTGTCCTAATGAGGGCAAGCTCCCAACAAGGGGTCATCTAATCTTTTGGCTCAACCTGATCAAGTTCGAGGAACGATAAGGAGACAAGATGTTTGAGCTAAGCATGTATATGTTTACTCAGCACAAGTAACTATGACAAGATTACCTTCTAGACACATTTGAGCTTGTCTTTGTGAAGGCACTTTAACAGATGTAAAAGTCTTTCACGTGTGTGCTCATTAGTCATGCTAAATGGTCAGGTGGGAAATGAAATATCCATGTTGGATAAGAAACCACAATGCAGTGATTTGGAGCTTTCCTTTCTAGAAACGAATTCAACGTGTGGTCTTCCTCTGACCTATTTAAGACTACCTCTGCAGCAGCTGCAACCTGCTTTGCTCCCAGAGATTTTTATTTAAAAATAATCAGTCAAAGAAAAACTTTTGGGGGTTAAATGAAGTCCTAGTTTGGTCATGTTCTCGCAACAGAAAAGGAACAACAGAGCACAGAAACAATTCTCATGGCATTATAAACACTGTAATTTTAAAGGATCAGACCCTTGAGTGGTTTTTATGTAATGTCGAACAATAATCTCTATAAGTGTTGCAGTGCAGATTTTGTTTGACTGTAACTGGCTGCAGCTTGGTTAACAGAACTGAGTGTGATGTCTTTACCACTGACAGTTCAGGTGTTTTATCGCCGTCTCTCAAAATGTGCCACACTTCATCACCCATGTTCTCCTCAAGTCATATGCCTCGTTTCCACTGAGTGGTACGGCGCGAGTCAGTGCAGTTCGGTAAGCTATTTTGCCGACCTGTGCCATACCACAGGTCGGCAAAATTGCCATATTGCCGTGGAAACAAGGCATTAGCGTGTTATCTCTGGTTTTCCACTTTCTGCGTTACAATAGCTCTTGAGTGAAATTATTCCAAGGTTTATCTATTTATATTAATTGTCACATATTTTAAATGATTGGAGTTTTTTTTTTATCTTGTGAACCTGCAATGATTTTTAATCCTCATGCTTGACTGTTACTGCAGTGGTAGTTTTTGTTTGAATGTTTTTTTCTAAGCCCTATATCTGTAAGAGCTGTTGAGACATTTCTGGGGTATTTTTTGAAAATTGTCTTCTTCTTCTTGAGGATTGGTCATTTAAGAGGCTAGAAGAGTTTTATATTTGGTATTGTGCTCACCTCGGAATGGTGTTCATTCTGGGAGTGGTTTTGAATTCCAGAAGGGTGAGAGACTGACCATCCTAACCTCATTATCAGTCAGTTCACCAAACCTTCACCAAGCTAAATGTTTCCCATGAGGTCCAGTCTGATTGTCTGAGTCTAGTGAGACTATTTTGGGAAAATCCTCTATTTGGTTTCCATCAACACTGCATGCCTTTCTATTCCTGCAATGCAAGAGAATATACTTTTTTTCTGTGCAAACCCCTGACAGACTGTGTTTTCTATCATTTCACTCTCTTAGCCACAGCTGGAAAATAAACCATACTGTTTTCTCAGAGGAACAGGCCGATACTTTGGGTTCTGTGGCGTTCTGACAGAGAAAGAGAAACACGATGTAAGCTTATTTTTTTCTGCCTGTTTCCTGGGAGGCTCATATCCAAGCAATATGTTATTGATGCTTCCAATCAAACTTGAGGTGACAGACGTGAAGGAGCAAACTTGGATCCTCACCCACTTTACCCTGAAAAGTTGGCATAGAAATCATACAAATGCGAGGGAAATATTCCTCCTAAAGTTTTTGAAAACCCAACAAAGTCAGATTTACCATTAAAGTCTAGTTTGTCAAAGAACTAGACTTGGGTAAGTGTTTTTCCAGAAACTTAACCCATTTAAATTCCTATCAGTATAAGTAGATGTTCTAAATTGATACGACATAGATTAACATTGATTTCACAATTGTATGAATTTATGCTGTGTTGGTTTTTGCTACATTTGCACAAAGCTGCTAAAGAGAGTGGGAGAAAAGGCAGCCAACTAAGTCCTGAACCATTGCACCAATATTGAATAATGTAAATATTTCTAAACTGGGAGATAGTAGTTCACTTAAGGACAGACAGATATGTGAATACCTTGTAATTATTATAGGATTCCTTTTCTAAGTAGTGATGTTTAGTTACCCAGTAGAGGGTATATCAGGACTCTTACTCCAGACAATGTGCCAACAGGATTTTGGCTTGTATTATTAATAAAACTTGTTCAGAGAAATGACAGTACAAATACTACGAATCCATCTCCTACAGGATTTTGATGTTACACTGGTAGAAAATGTGACCAAACCTTTAATTTAAAAATGTTCCTGTTGATGTTTGTTGTTGCTGTAGTGAAAAGACAATGGCTCATCATAACACTGTGTTAAGCACTGAGTCTCGGCTTAAAAAAGTAATTTACACAGCATTATACAGCCACTATTATATGTGACCATGGGGATAGTAAGGTCAGAGCGTCAGTTTTTCTAAACATATAAAGTTGCATTTAGGCTAAAAACATCTATTTAGGTCTTATCAGACCAGAACATCTTATTATTCACTGTCCTCTACATGAGTTGGCAAACTGCAAACAGGACTCCTAATGTCTTTTTTAAACTCTTTCAACTCTTTTATGAAGTCTGTATTGCTAAAACTTTTACTTTTACTGATTGTTCCTCTTGATCTGTGAATATTTGTAGCTACCATGAGCTACCAAATGTTTTACTGGCCTGTTGTGGTCACCCCTGTGAAAAAACCTCTCTGGGTTAGGTTCAACAGTGGCTATAGTATTGTCACTTTCCCAACTAGCAATAGCTGCTGAAGCTTGTAACTCCTTCAGCGAAGTCATCGGTGTCCCAGTGGCCTCGCTCACTGGACTCCTTCTTGCACGGTCACCAAGTTTGTGAGGACGGCCTAATCTAAGGGGATTTACGCCTGTGCCATATTGCTTTCATTTCTTCATGATGATTTAACTGAACTCCATGTTCAGTGGCTTGGAGATCTTTTGCCACAACCACAGTCACTGGACTCAGGTGAGCTTCATTCCACTCCTTGGGATTGTCCGTTGAATTAGGTAAGACATTTTAAATGGGATAAATATTTATGAAATCATTTGTTTTATGTACAATGTTTTTATTTAAGGGTCATTGTTTTGCAGAACTTTTGCACTTTAACATAAAAGGGCTTTTTTTTGGTAATTTTGTTTGACTTATTTGTGAAAGCAATGACAAAGGCAAAACATAACGTGGTAACATTGTGGTATAACTTTCACAATACAATTGTTATAGTATTGTAAAAACCTTTAAGTTTGAGTTTATATTTTTAAAAGTCTATCATAGTGAAATAGGAAAACGAGAATATTAATCTAGAAATGGGCTAATATCTGGAGTAAAGCCCGTTTGAAAATGGCATGTAAAAATGTTAGGGCTCTGATAAAGAAGAGCATACCTCAGCAAAAATTGCCACACATCAGAGTTTGGCCTCCCCTGAGAGAGCTGCTCTCTTTCTGCTTCCTCCAGCAATAAATCTAAACCTACATGTAATTCTGTTCGAGCTGCAGCTCCGGGTAATGCAGACTCGGAAAACTACCGAGAGTCTTGAATCCAGCCTTGAAGGATCCGATGACAAACAAGAGAATCATATGACAGAGAAATGACACGCTTACAAGGTGAGGTATTTGACAAGGAGACGAAAAGCTTCACTGTCATCTTTGTCGAAATAATCCCCTCATTATTACAGAACCATGTTGCTGCACTCACAACCATCAAAAAACACATGAAAACCACTGAAATCTGAATTAATGTTGGCGTTTTGTTTTTTTTACAAAGATTGAACAAGAAGCAGACACATAGTGGGAAAATTATTTTTTTTGTTACATTCAGGTTTGAGTAAATAACTGCTTAGTAGAAATCGTCTTTATACATAACCATTTAGCCGGAGATCTAGCGCACATAAATTACATCGGCTCAGGCTGCCCAGACCAACAGCTCTCCAAGGCTAATATGAATTTTAAAACAGTCTCTCCCTTTTCACGTTTACATTTTTTTTTCTCATAACAGAATGAAGGTAATCAAAGATTAAAAGTGTAAAAATGATAACAAGGTCTGACCTGAATTAAACATACAAGTTTGATGATAAACCTGGGTTATATCCTGATCTTGATCTCAGCTACTCAAAACAAAACACATGCAGTCACAGGGTGCTTTAAACGTCATCAGCACTTCATCGCCACCTTGTGGTAAATTTGCCACTTCAACCATCCCATCTAAGATAATAAAGAAAGCTGGTTTTAAGACACAAGTGTTTTTCTTCCACTGTGTTTAATTTATATTAATTCACAAGAGTGTTGCTTCTGAGAATGAGAGATTATAGAATGATAAATCTAATATAAATCTCTAAAATTCAACATAAATATAAGAAACAAGTAATTTCTACTCATATGGGTTCTGGTGTTATCTTTCTTTTAAATGTTTGATTTGTGTGGTGTTTGCTCCATGTAGGTTTTTAGTAATCTTTTTTTAAGATGTGCATGTGGAATAAATTCTATCTGCATTTTTCTCATGCTAGGAAAAGCACATTACTGCTTCTGTCACTGGCTTACAAACTTAAAAAGACAATTTTCCATTATATACAGAAGAAACATCTTGAAGCTCACCATAACTGTCTTCAATCAAGAAGGGACCCTAAATATAAATCACAAATCAACCCAGTGGTCACCTCCACTAATGTTATTTGTCAAAAAAATCACACCAACATCGTGGAAGGAGATGAAAAGTGGGGAAGTTTGAGAACTGATTAGAGAAAATAAGTGTCAACTCTCTAAGATTAAGCACATTGGTGGGGTTTGATACCTTTCAGTTTTTATCTGTTTGTTTTCATAGCAGCTAGAGATAAAACAATACTTAGCTGAAGTCCATGGATCCATTCTGTCTTGGGACAGATATGATACTAATATCTCCAGAGTGGAATTGTAGGCAAACATTGTGTGTTTCAATGATCTTTGCATGTTTTCACTAAAGATTCACTTGCCAGCTGGAAGCACAGACAAACTGGAAAATCTACCTGATATACTTAAATCAGGAAGCCAGTTTTCCCTTTCAAAAGCTAATACAGGGGCTGTGAATACCTTGCTGAACAATTTAGACAAGTAAAGCCAGCGGATTGACTTCAACCCCCCTCACTGTCTCTTTCCTTGCATAAAGAGCTGACAGGTGAAAAGACCTTTCAGTCCAGATTTGAATAGTTTTGTAGAAAGCCCCATAGGGCAGGGGTGTCCATACTTCTTTTCATGCGGTTCAAAATTTTCAAGGAAAAGGTATTCATGGGCTGAAAATATATGTATTTAAAAAATATGTTAATCACATAAAGCTAATGTGATCCCCCCCAAGTTTTACAATAAAGGATGAATGCAATTTTTAATAGCCTGATTTGTTTTTATCAGGAAACATGTGTGTACATGTCTACAGAGATTTGCTTGTTTGCCTTATTAGAGGAAAGGTCTATAGTTTGCAAATTCTTTGGACTCGCTTCAGCAAAGCGAGTCCAAAGCTCCTGTTCTCAGCAAATAGACAAGTATTTTGGTCAGACTTTCTTTGTGCTTATAATGCAATCAATTAACAATGAGTTAACTATGTTACCAAGTTGGCATAAAAATCCTGCATACATTAAACATAATTTGAAAGAAATTTGACTTTCAAATTTTGCTCCTCTGTCTCTTTAAGAGGCTCCTGCTCTTTTCTGACTCTCCTTCAATACAACAATACTGCTTTTCATTATGCTGTTTACAACCGATTTTAGGGGCATTAGAATGAAAATTAGTCTGTCTGATGAACTCAGCAGATGCACAGCTCCACTGGGTGTTTGCTAATTACGGCTGCTGCTAATCTAAAGGAGTTCAGGCATCCTGAATGGTTACCACAGGAGCTTCCTCAAATATGCATCTAAGAACCAAGACAACAGTCCCTGTATGTTTTTGATAAGGGAAAAACATTATAATGTGACATGAAGCTCCAAAAAAATACATTTTACATAATACCCCCCTCTTTAAATTTTTAAACAACATTTACATTTGTATATAATATTTTGCCATAATTAAAATAAAATAAAATAAAAAATCTGTAACACTTTATTTGACAGGGTGGTCATAAGACTGACATGACACTGTCATAAACATCAACATAACGCCTGATGGAGTTTTTATGATTGACTGTTGTCATGAGTGTGATTTGGTAAATAATGACACATGCAAAGTTCCTTTAATGTTTCATTAAAAGTGCCAACTTTGTATTATTTTGTAAATAATGATACTTTAAGTTGGCATTTTTAATGGACGTTCAATGAAACATTTAGAGCAACTTTGCATTAAAAGCGTCATTATTTACCGAATCACATTTATAAAGACTCCTTCATATTGATTACAGGCGTCATGTCATGTTTATGACAGTGTCATGTCAGTCTTATCCACACGCCGTCAAATAAAGTGTTACCAAAACATCTTAACTGCATCAACCCCGTGTACTGGAAGACCAGATTTGCATCATTTTGGAATTGTAGTCAGAGATCAAACAAATCAGTCCAGGGGCCACAAATGGCCCCCGGGCCACACTTTGGATCCTGTTTTAAGACTTTAGGACTCCAGTGAACCACATTGAGAGCTATTATGGATTAAACATTGAAACAATGGTGAGCATCTCAGGAGCTGGGGGCCAACCTAAATTTCTGGCTGGTTAGAAAAAAGGAGGACCGTGTGTTTGTAAACTACCATAAAAAAGAATGTTGTATTTTCTAAGTTTATCTTTCTTTGAGACAGACAGCTGTTTGCCATTCTGAAACAACGTAAGAACAAGACAGGAATAAATCAGTGAGCAGAAACATTTTTACAGCACTGAGCATATTCTTCTGCAATGCATTAAGTGCGCAAATATATACACAATTCCCATGAAAGCAGAAGGGAAACCCTTGTAAAGTAAACAGGTGGAGGAGAGAACTATCCAAACAGAAGTGACTGAGTCTTATTTTCTTGGGGGTTGGGGTTGGGGTTGAATGGAAGTACGTGCTAAATGACAGCAACCAGAGGAGTTACTCATAAAGTTTGGTTGTTTGGATTAGAAAGGCTCTCTTAGATTAAATGTTTTCCCATATTTTCATTTGTTTTGTTTTAACCAACATAAAATAGTGCATCCGAATGAGATAGCCATGAAGACTGCAGCACCTACTTGTTTTCTAGAAAGATTTGCACTTTCTGGAATATTCTGGAATAATCTATCCCTGCAGTCGCTTTAGACTTTATTGTAGATTCACCATGTAAATGGCTACTAAATGTTAAAATTCTCCTTCTTGTTCATTAGTCAAACAGTGACACCTTGTGGTTAATTTGTGCTTTTATTTTGAATAACGCTAGACTTCTTCTTCGTGTGTTTTGTGGTTCTGCACTTCCTGTTCTTGCTAAGCGTGATGAGTCAGCGTTAGATCCTGAAGAAAGCTAAAGAAAATCGTTAAAATAGCGCCCTTGGAAAGCAGAATGAGGTATGAATATGTGCAATTGTGATTTATAATAATAAATGTTTATTTAAAAACAGTAGAACGTCATTAGTTTATTTGTTTAAAAACGAAACTGTGTGTTGACGAGCTAAGGACAACGTATTCGTATGTGTGAACATTAATATGCTAATTTTATACAAAAGTTAAGCATGTACAACAATTCTGTATTCTTTTATTTCATGCTACAGTTTTCACGGTGTCTAAAGATTAAACTGCACCCGTTTGGAACTCCCTGCGTCTGGCTGTTTATTCCAAGTGGCCGCTACAGTGAAAACTCACCGCAAGAGACCAGATCTTTCGGCAGTGAAGCTGACACCATCCTTTCTGGAAGCCAGCTGTCTCCAGTCGGACCAATGATCTCACACAGGCAAGATAAACCATAAAGTTAAAGTGGACCATCACATGAACAAGCTCACAACATAACTGAATTGGCGTAGTGTGTCTTCAGTGAACCCAAAGCAGTTGAAGAAAGCAAAAAATGTCACTTCCAACAGAGAAAACAGATAATGCTGTAGACATGCCACTCAGGTCTAGCTCCAGAGAAAGAAAACTAACAGAAAAAGGCCAAGAGATGCACATCCAAGAGAACAAAAAACGTGAGAAAACATTCCACAAGGTCTATGATTCTTGGAAGTGGGTGGCAAGAGAAAGTAGGAAAAAACTAAAGGCCCTCTGTACATTAGAAGAACTCAATGATTTACAGGAAACCATTCAAGCAAAATATGATGCTGTAAGACTACAGTACGAACCCATTCTACATAACAGTAACACCACAGCAGAGATTGTCAAAAAGATGGAAGCCTGTGTTACGCTCACAAAAGAAATTTGTGACCTCATAAACAATCGTACAGAGACTATTGATAAAGATTATAATAGTCATCTTGAGAAAGAAAGAGTAAGAGAAACATTAAACAAAGATGAATATGGATCTATCTTTGGTCACACTCAAACTGAAACTGTAAGCTCATCTAAATCATCAGAGAGTTCAAGCAGCCATTCCAACTCATCTAGTACTAATGACAACAAAGCAGATGCACAAGCAGAGCTTGCTGCTAAAGTGGAACAATCAAAGGCCACAAAAGAAATTCAAGCACAACAAGCACAGCTCCAAAAATTAGAAAACGAATGGAAACTTAAAGAGTCAAAGATGCTGTCAGAAATGAAGCAAAAAGAAGTGGAAATGCAACAACAACTGGATCAAGAAAGAGCAAAACTGCAGCGGTTAAAAGAAGAAAAGGAACTAGCTGTAGCAGCAGCTCGTGTGAGAGCATACGATGAATTTGAACGCTGTGTAAGCAATGTTGAAGAAGTTGAAGATCTTAATTACAGAACTAACCCTGTCTTCTCTAGAGATAAACCCTGCTTAAATCCAGATGCTGCATTTTTCCAGCCTTACCAATCAGCTCCAGAGGTGACAACAAATCCAGAGACATCCAATCTAGCTGAAGCAATTGCCAGCTCATTAAGCATGAGTCGCTTACCAGTCCCTGAACCCACAGTATTCAGTGGAGATCCTTTAAGGTTTACTGATTGGAAAATGTCATTTATGACTCTTATTGACAGAAAGCCCCTCCCAGCTAGTGAGAAGATGTTTTATCTCAGAAACTATCTTGCTGGAGAAGCACGCAAAGCTGTTGAAGGTTTCTTCTACCGTGACTCAGAAAGTGCATACATTGGTGCTTGGAAAGTCTTACAGGACAGATATGGCAACGCTTTCATTATACAGAAAGCTTTTCGTGACAAGCTTGCAAGATGGCCAAAGATCAATGCAAATGACTCACTTGCACTACGTGAGTTTTCTGACTTCCTCCAAGGCTGTAAAGAAGCAATTCCACATGTCAAGGGATTAGCTATCCTCAATGACTGTGAAGAAAACCATAAGTTGCTCAAAAAATTACCTGAATGGATTGTTCGCAAGTGGAGTCGAATAGTAGTGGATGAACTTGATGAATCAGGTGATTATCCAGATTTTAAATGCTTCACAGAGTTTTTGAGCAAAGAGGCAAAAATAGCGTGTAATCCCATCGCCTCACCCCTGTTGGGCAATTTCAAGTTTGCAGATGACAGAACCCCAAAGAGAGCCAAAACTTTCAACACAAATGCACAACAAAAAGGTTTCAGTCATGGGGCACAAGATACAAATAGCTGTAAACCAAAATCACTGTGCTATGTTTGTAAAAGTGAGGACCATGGCATCACCAGGTGTCCCGCTTTTGCTTCAAAGAGTGTTGAAGATAAAAGGACATTCATACATGAAAATCGGCTCTGCTTTGGTTGCCTGAGAAGAGGTCATGTGACCAAGGATTGTAAGAGACGACACACATGCAATATATGCAGACGTCGTCATCCAACCTGCTTACATGAAGAGAGGAAGGAAAAACCTGTGGAGACAACAACAAATAGCTCCACTTCCACAGAACCACCTTCAAGCCAAGAAACACACAGAGTTGTGTCCCATACATCAACACAGCATACTTCTGCCACCACCAGTATTGTACCAGTACTTGTGTCTTCACTACAAGAGCCACATAGAGAAATACTAACATATGCAATGCTGGACACACAAAGTGACTCAACATTTGTGTTAGAAGATGTCATTGACAGACTGAATGTGGATTCTCATCCAACAAAGCTGAAGCTCAGTACTATGACTGCTGTCGACACAATCATTTCCAGCAAGAGTGTTCATGGTCTACAAGTTCGAGGACTTAACTCTGAGAGTCGCATCCAACTACATCAAGCTTACAGCAGAGATTTTATCCCAGTGGACAAGTCGTACATCCCAACGAAAGAAACTGCATTAATGTGGCCTCATCTCAGAAACTTGGCAGATAAGTTACCACCCGTTCAAGACTGTGATGTAGGGCTTCTCATTGGATACGACTGTCCAGCTGCTTTAGCTCCACTTGAAGTTATAACAGGTGACCAAAACCAACCCTTTGCACAAAGATCAGAACTAGGATGGAGTATAATAGGCTCATCAAATCCCCACCTAGACAGACAAGGAAGTCAAAGCTTTGTGCATCGACTCTCAGTAAAGGAGCTACCAATCCCATCGCCGACTGACATTTTAAAGACCTTAGAATCGGATTTCATGGAGAGAAGCTACGAAGATAAATATGTGTCCCAAGATGATGTTAATTTTATACAGTTTCTCAGTAACAACATCACACAGAAGGATGACGGGCATTATGAAATGCCTCTCCCATTCAAAGGCAGCAATCCGCCTAATCTACCGAACAACAAAAGACTAGCCCAAGTTCGCCTGCAGTGTCTTAAGAAAAAATTAAAGGCCAACAAACACTACTATGAACAATACAAAACATTCATGGAAGAAACCATAAATAAGGGTGATGCAGAGCCTGCCCCTACAATATCTGAGGGAGAAACAGAGTGGTACCTTCCACATCATGGCATCTACCATCCCAGAAAACCAGATAAGCTGAGAGTTGTTTTTGACTGTTCAGCCAAATTCCATGGTGTTTCTCTTAACGACACATTGCTCACTGGGCCTGATTTAATCAATCCTTTGTTAGGAGTGCTATGTCGCTTCAGGAAAGAGACCATAGCAATAATTTGTGACATAGAAAGAATGTTTTACCAATTTTCTGTCACTCCTGAATCCAGAAATTATCTTAAATTCCTCTGGTGGAAAGGTGGAGATTTGGAGAAAGAACCACAGGAGTACAGAATGGCAGTTCATCTCTTTGGAGCTGCATCATCTCCAGGATGTGCTAATTTTGGGTTAAAACATCTGGCACAGCAACACAAGACTAACTATCCTCAAGCAGCCACATTTATTGAGAAAAACTTTTATGTGGATGATGGCTTAGTTAGTGTGCCATCAGTTGAGGAAGCCAAGAAACTGATCATTGAGTCACAAGAGTTGTGTAAAAAAGGAGGCTTACGGCTTCATAAATTCAACTCAAAGGAAGCTGCTCTCGCCTGCTTGGATCCTTCGGAAGTAGCAGCAGCCATCGAGCCCCGTGGTTTGGATCCAGCCTCATCAGAGCGTGCACTCGGCATTCAGTGGTTGATAAAGAACGACACCTTCGTTTTTAACATCAGCTTAAAAGATCAACCTTCAACCCGCCGTAGCTGCTTGTCCATCGTTGCTTCACTTTATGACCCTCTTGGATTCATTGCTCCATTCAGCCTTAGTGGAAAACTTATCCTTCAAGAGCTTTGTCACAGAGGCATAGGATGGGACGATCCTCTCCCAGAAGATATAAAGCCACGGTGGGAGAAATGGATAAACGATCTACTGAAATTGAAAGAGATCTCGATTCCAAGATGTTATCACCCCCCTGACTTCCACAACATTGTCAGAGTAGAGCTGCACCATTTTTCTGATGCCAGTTGTGTAGGATATGGTGCATGTTCTTACCTGAGGTACATAAATGACAAAGATGAAGTCCATTGCAGTCTTGTGATAGCAAAGGCAAGGGTTGCTCCCTCAAAGGTCACAAGTATCCCAAGATTAGAACTAGCAGCAGCAGTGGTTTCTACAAAGGTCAGTGTTATGCTAAAATGTGAACTTGACCTGAAGATTGATCAAGAATTTTTCTGGACTGACTCACGAGTTGTACTAGGGTACATCAATAATGATGCTCGAGGTTCCACATATTTGTTGCCAACCGCGTTCAACTGATTAGAAATAACAGTGATCCTAATCAGTGGCATTATGTTGAAACCTCAGAAAACCCTGCGGATTATGCATCCAGAGGTCTTTGTGCTTCAGATATTCATTCGACAAACTGGCTGCAAGGACCGAGGTTTCTTTGGGAGCATGAGTTACACCTAACACCCAGCAATTCAACAGAATTACTTGTCGGTGATCCTGAAGTAAAGACAATTCAGGTGCTTGTAACTGAAGTCAAAGACAGTAATGACATCCTCAAACGCCTGAATCGGTTTTCCTCTTGGACAACACTTCTAAAGGTGGTTGCAAGAATCAAGAGACTGGGTTCAAAGCAACGACATAGTGAACATGTGACTGTTGAAGAGCGTGAAAAGGCTGCTGAAACAGTGATTAAGATTGTACAACAACAAGCCTTCCCAAATGAGATAAAGATGCTTGAAGGTGAAAAGAACATTCCAAACACCAGCGATCTTTTCAGTTTTGATCCTATCTGGTCTGAAGGGCTTCTCCGTGTGGGTGGGAGATTAAAGCAGTCATCTCTCTGTCTTAAAGTCAAGCACCCAGTGATACTACCCAGCAACAGTCATATTACTAAGCTGATTGTGTCCCACTACCATGCTAAGACATGCCATCAGGGTCGAGGCCAGACACAAATGGAGCTTAGAACCAATGGATTCTGGGTCATTGGTGGGAGTAAGTTGGTGGCCAAGCTGATACGCGATTGTGTGTTTTGCAGAAAACTTAGGAGGCCAACAGAAAAGCAGAGAATGGCTGACCTTCCTAAAGAACGCGTCGAATCCTCTGCACCTTTCACATATAGTGGCATGGATTGTTTTGGCCCTTTCATTGTGAAGAAAGCCCGCAAAGAGTGCAAAAGATATGGCCTAATTTTCACATGTCTCTACTCTAGAGCTGTCCATATCGAAATGCTTGAAGATCTGTCGACTGACTCATTCATAAATGCACTGAGATGCTTTATAAGCATTAGAGGAGCTGTACGACAACTGCACTGTGATCAAGGCTCTAATTTTGTTGGTGCCAAGAATGAGTTCACACAAGCACTGAAACAATGTGACACCAAGTTACTAGAAGTTTTCTTGACTGATAAACAGTGTGAATTTGTTTTCAATTCCCCCTCTGCCAGTCATGCAGGTGGTATCTGGGAAAGACAGATCAGAACCATCAGAAACGTGTTGAATGCTACCTTTGCACAGTGCTCAGGCCGACTTGATGACGCCTCCCTCAGGACATTGCTATATGAGGCCATGGCTATTGTCAACAGCCGCCCATTAACAGTGGATGGAATCAATGATCCTCAAGCATTGGAGCCCATAACACCGAACCATCTCATTATGATGAAATCTAAGATTGCTCTTCCTCCCCCTGGAGTGTTTGTCAAAGAGGACCTATATGCCACAAAGAGGTGGAGGAGAGTCCAGTATCTCATTGAACAATTCTGGAGTCGCTGGAAAAGAGAATATTTATTGAACATTTCCATGAGACAGAAATGGCACTCAGCTCAGCGCAACCTGAAAAAAGAGGACATTGTCATTATCAAAGATGATAACCTTCCAAGGAATCAGTGGCAACTAGGTCGAGTGGTTGAAACTGTTCAAGGCAGTGATGGCTTGGTCCGTCGAGTCAAAGTTCAAGTTGGAGAGCGAAAGTCAAATTCCTCTTCTAAACCCTCAGTTATTGAGAGGCCAATCCAGAAATTGGTTCTTCTTTTGGAAAATTAATGAGAACAGAAGAACAACTTTTGTACAGTTCATTTACTTCCTGATAGTTTATGCAAACATATTCATTTAGTAGAGTCAGGAAATCCTGTTCAATTGATTTACCCTTTATATGTTACTTTGTTCTTTCATTGTGACAGGATTTGGTGGGAGTGTAAATGGCTACTAAATGTTAAAATTCTCCTTCTTGTTCATTAGTCAAACAGTGACACCTTGTGGTTAATTTGTGCTTTTATTTTGAATAACGCTAGACTTCTTCTTCGTGTGTTTTGTGGTTCTGCACTTCCTGTTCTTGCTAAGCGTGATGAGTCAGCGTTAGATCCTGAAGAAAGCTAAAGAAAATCGTTAAAATAGCGCCCTTGGAAAGCAGAATGAGGTATGAATATGTGCAATTGTGATTTATAATAATAAATGTTTATTTAAAAACAGTAGAACGTCATTAGTTTATTTGTTTAAAAACGAAACTGTGTGTTGACGAGCTAAGGACAACGTATTCGTATGTGTGAACATTAATATGCTAATTTTATACAAAAGTTAAGCATGTACAACAATTCTGTATTCTTTTATTTCATGCTACAGTTTTCACGGTGTCTAAAGATTAAACTGCACCCGTTTGGAACTCCCTGCGTCTGGCTGTTTATTCCAAGTGGCCGCTACACACCATAAGGCTCCTTCTTTACTTCAAAGCCGTTTGTAAACGTGCAACGGAGCTGGTTAACATTTGCCAGCAGAAAGGCGGAGCGCCCCTCCTTTTGTCCAGTAACAAAAAGACAGGCTCTACGTGCAATACGTGCCTCGCACAATTCACAACAATTGATTCATCAGCTGCGTTTTTCTAGTTCTTCTCTGTGCTGACAGGATTTCAATGTTGCAAGATTTACACCAGGCAGCGTATGTAAATTCGCTTTCTAGGACGGATTAATGTCCAACTACAAAATGATTAAGAGTTAAATTTATGAGAGTGAGATTTGTGGGGCTCGTCGCTTGCCTCTCAGCCGTGGGGGAGGGTATCTCACCCCATCAAAGGGATAACAACGGTAACCAGGCAGGATACTGCGCTGAGGACGTGAGCTAAAACCTCATTGGCTAAGAAATCAGATGGACGGGGCTAGTGTGCGTAGGTATTTAAAGCTTTGTCCCATTGTTAGAGTGTGTTTTCCAGCTGATCCGACTCAGGAGCAGGAGAAGGACCAAACTGTGACAGCCACCATCGCTCTTCTTTCTTTTTTGTTTGTGCTCTTGTGTGCAATCAAAGCGCCGCACTTTTTGTCTTGTTCTTTTCGGATTAAGGCATTTGTTTTATAAATGTCTTTTTCTTGCAACCAATCTCTCGATGGTAGTTTTCCTCCATCCCCAGCGGAGGGCAGGAGCTCCCAGAGGCTGTCCTGGAGCAACCTGCTGCAGAAGCTGGCTGAGCTGAAGGGGCTCAATCAGAGGTACTGCAGGAGTGAAACCGGTGAGTGTGTTTAGTTTTCTTTATTATTTTCTGGGAAATCACAAAAGCAACAAAATGAAACCCTTTTGCATCTTTAAAATTTTTGAGCTCAGACTCAAACTATTCTGCATCTAAATGCAAAGCAAATTGCTCCTTGGGGTCAATAAAAATAAAGTTGATCTAATCTATTTTTATCTTTGTTCCAGGATCTGTGGCAGACCTATCCCTGTCGGAGTCCGACAGTAGCTTCTTCTGTTACCCCCTTGAAGAGACCTTGGCTGCAGAGGTGGTGGGCACAATCACACAAAGCCTTAACAATGCGTCACCCATCCTGTGCTGCTCCAAACTCATCCTACCTGACCGTCTAATGTGCAACATCAGCCGAGAGCTGCTCCATCTGGCTGTCAACGAGCCCTGCGGACTGAGGGGGGCCATGATCGACCTGTGTGTGGAAAGGGGGGCTCAGGGGTTGTTGTGCACTGTGGATCAAATAGCAGTAGATGCCAGCCTGGTCCCGACCTTCCATGTGACCCTGGTTCTGAGGCCGGAGTCCGGAGGACTGTGGCCCAGGGTGCAGAAGCTCTTCAAAGGTGGAAAGCCTCCGTCGGCAATGTCTCCGAGGCGCCACAAAACTCTGAGGCTGAGCAGGAGTTTCAGGGCCATCAAGAGGAAACTGTACAGCTCAGAACTGCTGATTGAAGAATGCTGCTAACCAAAGCATTCAAGTGCCTTTCTAGACGAACTGAAATGCTTTTAATCAACCTTTACTGCAGATTCACTTAAAAAAAAAACCCCAACAACTTTAATTGCACTGACATCAAGGTCCTAAAACAATTGTAATATGTGGTAAATCAAAGGACCGAACTATCTCATGGCAGCTACTCACCTGATTGCAGGTGTCTGAACACGAGTCCTTTTTCTTTTATATGAATGTGGATTTCCACTTTTTAAAGGGAATGTGTCTTCTAGCATTACATATTACCTGCCTGAAACTGTTTTGTACCTTAAAAAGATTATGAGAATAAATTATTTTCTATTACTCTGAGGCTTATTTCATTTCTTTGTTCACACCATTTTAATTCAGGATTAAAATGGCGTTTGCATTGGAAATGCCCATTATGTTATAGGGCATTTCCAATGCTTAGTCTCATTTGTTCTTTCCTTCTTGAAACCCCTGAACAATCAGAAGCCTTCAAAAAGCACTTAGTGTACATATTTTTGAAAGGGTTTCTATGTATTTTACAAGTCCAGTGTCATTTTATGGGACATTCAAGTAACTTTTACCTTTAGCTCTTTATTTTTTTTTATATATATATCAAATGTGACTAAAAAAACAACTTGACTTTGTAATTTAACATCTTGCCTCTTTAAGAAGCTCCTGCTCTTTCAGAGACTCCAAAGTTCCTCCATTAAGTCTTTAACATAGTTCTTAGAAACGTACCGAGAAGTAGCTTGCATGATGAGCTCAGCAGATGCACAGTTTCATCAGGCGTTTACTAATTACTGACGCTGCTGGTCTTAAGTAATAGAGAGGGAGAGTCGAGGGGAAATGGTGATCTGTGAGACCGCAGCTCCAACGAAGAGCTGTGTGTGGTAGGCGGAGCTCAGTGAGAGCAAGCGTTTAGGTAACCCATAATGGTTGCCATGGGAGATTAAAGGATTTCTCCAAACATGCATGAAAGAGTCAAGCCAACACTCCAGTTATGTAATTGATGAGGGAATAACATTATAACAAAGTAAAAAAAAATAATCTATTTTACATAATACCCACAAAAAAGTCTCATACATAGATTTAGTAAAAGAGAGTTTAAAAACAAACAAGACACCAGTCAATCATTGGACAACTTTTATTCAAATAAATGTATAGAATTTTAGGTTGTTAATTTAATAAATATGCTTTCCTTTTATTTGTGCAACAATTGTTACTAGTTATGATCCAACAGGCTACAAGCAAATTCACAAAACAGTTTTGTAAATGACTACCATCCCCTGCACTGTTAAGTAAAATGAGTATTTACATCGGTAAGAACTATAAAAATGACAAAAACTTTTTATTCCTCACGAGTGGCTCAGACTGTCTTATCTGTGAAGAAAGGCCTTCAGGTTTCTCCAGGAAAAATAAAAAGATCAGGATAGAGGAAGCTAATCTCAGCACCCTTCTTTATCATTCAAACAGATAACAGCACGCTCAATTTCCGCCATGATGCCCATCGGACTCTCACCACTGTTTGAGAGAGGAGAGGAAGAAAATGTCAGCAGGCAGCTCGAAGCTTCTCGCAGCTCTACAGGAAGTGGATGGAGTGGCATGGAGGCCCCTAAAAGAGGGGTCTCTGCACACTGAGTGTAAGGCTTGTTTAGATTCTCTTGGTTCGCTGCAGAAATATGCTCCAATTAGAGTGGGCTCAGACTCATTTCTTCCCAGTAGATTCAAGTACCGATGAACTATAAAAACAGAGACACCAGCAAGAGTTAGAGAATTACCTTAAAATACCGATCAGGAATTTTGGGACAACAGCAATGACAATCACAGGCAAAACAGCTACAAAAAAAACATAAATAAAATGCACCACACTTTTTCCTTCCACTCAGCTTTCTATGAACTTAGAGACAATATTAAAGGGACAATTCCCTACAATGACCTTTCAAGGCTTGCACACCATGTGGCAGTCTTTACCATAATTATGCAGGCCTATAAAAATAGCTTTTTTATTTGTATTAACAAAAATAAAAATAAAAATCTCTTGCTGTAAGACAATTATCAAAATGAACAGAAAGAAATACCTGTTATACATCAACATATGTGTTTAAAGAATCTCAGTAAATTTTACTGTAAGATAAATTAATTTTCAATGATATTCTATTTATTTAGAGGCAGCTTTAACAAGCAAACATCTGGAGTTTTATCCTTCAAATAGTAAGACGCTACTTTTAAAGTTTTATAGGTTTGTAAAACGTATTACTTAAGTCAGAGATCTGTTTTTCAGAACAAAAAACAAAACCCAACAATCAACCGTTTTGCAAAGATGTGACCCTTGTTCAAGATCCATGTGAGTGACGTATCCGGTGACGTTTTTCCTCCAAAAAACAGAGCTGACCCTTCAGTATCAGGAGTCAGTTCCTGCTTGCAGCAGCATTAACACATTAATAGGAAAAAAAAGCTGACTGAGGTGTTTCAGTTAATTATGGTGATCGGATAAAATAAGGAAAGGCAAATCAAAGAAGAAAAAGCTTCTGAGTAACAAGAAAGTGGGTTAAAATTAAAAGCTATGTGAGTGAACATACCCATGTGTGTGCAAGTCTCTCCTAGCCATCCAGTATGACCTGAATCTCAGATAGTCTGGAACAGCTAGGGGTCCCCATTCTCTGGGCCCTTTGGTACAACTCTGAGTCCCCAAAGTAACGAGCACGATACAGCAAGCCTTCCTCTGAAAGACAGAAACAGCATGTCAAAGGTACAACGCTCTGTCAGCAGTCTAACAAACCAATGTAAACTTAGTATTTAAATATACCGGTAGTCATATTCCATCCATACCAGTTTGGTAAACAGGCTAACCTGGGGAATGTAAAGGACTTACTCTGCTGCTTCTCCTTCCAGCAGTTGTTTCTTAGGTTAGAGATATAGTCTTCTTCTACACTTCTTTCAACAGTCTTCAGGTTATTGCCTGTAAATTCTTCATTGAAACGGTCCCCCACAAAGAAAGGCACCTTTAGGTGTGACGTATGTCTTTTGTGAATATGTCCGGCTGATCTGACAAAAGGAAAACAGGGAAGGTCAGACAGATGTTGAAACACTTTTGGTGTAGCCACAACCCTGCTCCCCACCACACTTACGGACGATAGCTAAGGCTGTACGGAGGCTGCGTGACCATCAACTGGCTGAGAGCAGAAACAACGATGAGAATTAAGATGGGCATGAGCTGGACCAGCAGAGCGAAGCCGCCCTGTTCAAAGAGGAAAAGAGAGGCAGTTTAATGACAAAGGATACAATTATTTAAACCAGATAGTCTGTTACTATGGCATCGCAAATCTAGCTTACATCTCTCTGCTGTTCTCTTCTTTCTTGTCTATTCTGGTGTGCAAAATGCATTCTTCCATTCCTGTAAACATGGACGTTACCTGAGAAGAAAACAAACAAACAAACAAATAAATAAATAAATACATTTGAACTTAATCACGCGACATACTGGCCACCTGTCCATGGTGTACCCTGCCTCTCGCCCCGAATGTTTGCTGGAGATAGGCACCAGCACCCCTCCCAACCCCACTAGGGACAAGGGTGTTAGAAAATGGATGAAAGGATGGATAAACATAATTATCTGACTGACTAACAAATATTCTTTTGAAGAAACCTACAGGTGGGCGAAGCCTTTTATCACGTAGTCTGGTAGGAAGACAGACAGGAGGAGAACGGCATAATTTGATTTATCACTTATTGTGACAGGCTGATTCATGCAGAAAATTGTACCAAATCTCTGAGCTGTAATTATGTTACAAAATATATTAAAAAAAAGTATTGCTTCAAAAAATATTAAAAATAAACAAACAGCAAGTCACATGGTTCTAACTCTCCTCATTCATCCAGAGAATGTTTGATAGTAAAACCTAACAAAGCTCAATAAAAAGATAATGAACACCGACATCATTACACTTTGTACTGAAGAAGCCTCTTACTTTATCCACTCACTAGAAGTCAAGTGACATGTTATATCATACCAGTGACCATATGTGACTTTCTCGGACGTTAATGCTCTACTATGCAAATCGGGAAACAAATAGGAAATTTAGCAGCACTTTAACAAGTTTGCTGCTATTTAACTAAGATCCTGAACTCCACTGACTACAATAGTGGAGTCAGTGGATGCACTGATTTAAACTGACGTGATGATAGGTTTAGACACAGACTTTTTTTCTTTTTTTTTTAAGAATGACACGTATAGTCTCACTCAGTGATGTCAGTAACGCGTTAATTTGTAATGTGTTACTGACGTCGGACCACTTTTTTCAGTAACGAGTAATCTAACGCGTTGCTATTTCAAATCGAGTAGTCAGACTACAGTTACTTATCAAAATCACTGTGCGTTACTATCTTCTTTTGTTATTTACCGTAATCGTATTTCCTCTACTCGTCTTGTCGAGTGACCGACGTCTCTATGCGACAGAAATGTAAACAATGGAGGAAGATTTTGTTGGTGGAAAACTGAACTATTTTCAGTTTCTGTCGCCAAGTCCTTAATTCAGGAGGAGCAATCTGGCGTCTTGCCTTTTTGGGCTCGTTTTTGAACGTGAAGTTGCTCATTTAGGCTTGGAAATAAGCAGAGACTCATAATAAATCCCAGAATTTGTCCGTCATTAAGGTAGTTTTAGTCCGTCTCTCCCTGTCCATTATTTCCCGGATGATTCGTCCCGCTGTGTTTTTGTTAATGTCAAGTTAATGTATTACCTCTGAATGATGTCGAGCTTCGCGTTGCGCTCCAGAAAACGGCAAACAACGAGACCAATATGAACAGCGCAATAAACGTGAAAACAGCCACGAATAAACTTGTCCGTAGTTGCCAATAATTATAATGGAAACTTAACGGCATTATAATTATTAATATTACGATAAGTGTCACAAATCTGTGCAGCCATCTGAGTTGTGGAGCTGCAGGAGGAGATCTGGGCGCTGAGCTTTGAGACCAAACACAGGGCCGTAACGCAGAACCTGGAGGCTGGGGGGATTTGGGGGGGGGGCTGTAAAATCCTTCTTAGAGTTTTCCAGACAACAGTGGACCACACAAATTACTCACGTTTTTATTTTTTTGTACAATCTCCTCTTCAGTTCAACCTTATCAGTGGAGACACATTGTTGATGTTACCATTATAAAATAGCTTACAATTAAGTTTTGGTAAAGCTCAATGCGATTTTGAGCGTTGTTAGCAGCTGCTGAAAGTAACTAAAAAGTTACTTTTAATGTAACTTAGTTACTTTCCAAATCAAGTAGTCAGTAATATAACTAAGTTACTTTTTCAAGGAGTAATCAGTAGTCCAATTAAAGTTACTTTTTCAAAGTAACTATGCCAACACTGGTCTCACTTGATTTGATTTCACTTTGAAATATTTTGTGGAAGAGCATCCAAATACAAAAACAACTTTTTAACTTAAAAACACCTGCTGCTTATTGCGGGGTAGTTTGACTGTGCAGCACAGCCATAACACCTGCACTTGGAGCTGTCATCATATGTCATTAGTGAGTGTAAGCAAGTTCTTATTATATACTGAGAGACATCTAATACCAAACGGATACAATTTTTACGAGGAAGAAACATGTTCAAAACCGTTTTTGGAACTGTTTAGTTGTAATACCCCACCGCCCAAGAACACAATGAATTTAGAAGCAGCCCTGTACATCCCTTGCATGTTTTTAATATAATTTTGCCTCCACTCACTTGTTGGGAAGCCTCCACCAAAGAACATGTTAAAAAGGTCCTCAGGAGAAATGTCTGCTTCAAAATCGTGATGATGTCTGTGTCTGCTTGGTTGTGTTTGCTCCTCCCCATGCCAGGCGTGATTTTTATCTGGGTGAAATTTCAGGGCGAGCTTCCTGTAGGCCTTCTTAAGGTCCTCCTCAGAAGCTGACTTTTCCACTCCCAGAATTTGATAGTAATCTTTACAGCTCTTAATCCTGAGTTAAACACAAAAGTCTCTGTTACGACATGAACAGAATTTACTTTGAAACAAACTAAAGAAAAGAAAGAAAAAGTGCAGGGGTCAGGGACAAAGCACCTCAATTGACCAACTAAGGAGATGGAACCACAAGGAGTGTTGCAACTACTCAGGGATCACACTTCAGCTTCCATTGGAAAATCCCTACTGGGATGTTGCAAAGACGAATTTAGCTGACAGTAAAACCTATGATTCAGGAGGAGCAATCTGGCTGTCTTGACCTGGTCACTGAATAGATAATCTTTGACTTTGCACAGAGTAGAGCTGATTAAGAAAATAAACAAAAACAGTGATTATCATGTTCACAGTTAATTTATAGGTTTTTGTTTGGTGTGAATAGGAGCCAAGTCTCAGCTCAGTGTTAATTTCCATCATCTGATCATCTTATTTAGAAACATTTGAGAAGTTAAGACATTCCACTGCCTAGAGCCAAGGTAACAGATCAGGTTATAACATAGTGTTAAGTTACCGAAATAGATAGGACACGCTCAATATAATTTAGAGTCATCAAACATCTCCTTCTGTTGAATATCTTAACTGAATGAAATTTCGAAAAATGATTAGAGGTCTCTAACTCAGCTATGTCATCCATGTCAAAAAATCAAGTGCTCCGTTTGTGCAGGTTTGTGTCATTAAAATTTTTGTTTGTGCAGCTTTGGTTTCTGAGATATTAAAAATGATTTTTTTAGGTCATCCAGAGTTCACCATCCCCCCATCTTGCTCCAAAACAAACCAAACTGGGCTACTTTGTCAGTTCTCTGTTTGTGCTGTTACGATTTTCCTTTGTGCAGCTTTCGTTTTTGAGATATTAAAAGTTATCATTTTGGCCGATGCTCCAAAACAAATCAAAGTGGACTACTTCATTAGTGCCCCGTGCAGGTTTGTGCTGTTCAAACTACCGCAGCAAAGCTGTTTTCAAGTTGGATATTCGCGCTCTGCGCAGTGAGCAGCGCCCGCCTCAAGATTGATCTGATTTATGAACGCTAATTTCAGCCAGCCGTTCTCTACCGCTCCCTCCTCAAGCACTCGGAGGTTCACTTAGGAACTATCAACAAATTTCCGAACCAAAGACTCGTAGGAAGCAAATGTAAATAGATATCTTGCCTTGTGACCAACTGGCACAAAATTCATGCTGTTACACGAGACCCACTGTTTTCTAGTGAATTTTTAAGTCATACTCAATATTTGGAATAATTTTAATATTAAAAAGTATATATTATTTAAAAATTTTTTTCTTAACAAACCTGCACCAACGGAACGCTGACCACTCAGACTATTTGCTGGATTTTTTTGATGTGGGTGGGGAGTCAGCTTCCCTCAGCTCTCAAAGCTCAGTCCTCCAGTTCTGCAACTGTTAAACACATCCTGAGTCCAAAACAAAAATGTGTCCCAGTACCAACAAACCTTAATTTCATTTCCCTTTGGGATTAAAAGAGTATTTTAGAATTAAAACCACAATTAGGGTCCACTCTGTCCTGTAAATGTCTAAGATTTACTTCTTTTATTTTCTCCCCTCCAGAGGGGGCTTTTGTGGGCTCTAGTGTCCCTTATTTGAAAGTAGGCTGACAGGAAAGGGGGAAGGCGAGGGGGTTAGATATGCGGCAAATGTCGACGGTTCTGGGAATCGAACCCGCGACGGCCGCGTCGAGGACTCAAGGCCTCCAAACGTGGGTCATGCTATCCCCTACGCCACCACAACACACCCACTTCTTCTTTTTTTTTTAAACCACTAAATATACAGACAGATCTTTCTTAAGAAGGATCACAACCATTCACATGTTTCAGAGTAAACTGAAGAACTAAATCATCCCATATTTAAAACTTTTAAAACACAGTAGGTTTAATTTGGGAAACTGTGGCTGAGTGGTGGAGTCTTACAATTGGAAGGTTGGGGATTTGATTCCAGATTCCTCTCATCATATGTCCATGTGCCCCTGGATAGGGAACTTAACCCCAAGACTCCTACTCATTTGCCTATTTGTGTAAAAATGTGTGTGTTTATGTGTGTGTGGGAAAGGGTGAATATGCCTGCAGTGTAAAGCGCATAGAGAGGTCGGTATGAATGGAAAAGGCGCTATATAAATTCTGTCTATTTTTTATTCTACATACATGATTGTGCAATCATTAGTGGGCACTCCTGGTCCTCGAGGGCCAGTGTCCAGCAACTCTTAGATGTCTCCCTGGTCCAACACACCTGAATCCAACAGCTGAATCATCTCCTAAGTGCAGTCAAGTTCTCCAGAGTCCTGCTAATGATCTCATTATTTGACTCAGGTGTGTTGAAGTAGAGATACATCTAAACGTTGCAGGAGACCGGCCTTCAAGGCCTGGAGTTGCCCACCCCTGAATGCTTGTTCGGATGAAAAGGTTTGACCGGAATCACAACTCTTTGGATAAAAATATCGCTACTATACCAGAAAATGGAATTCAGCACTGTAAATCACAAACACGAGAATAAACACTATAAATTTGTCAACATACGTGTTGACATGTGACCAGACCGCTTGTGGTTAAGATAATAACACGCATCAGAAAGAATAATAAATGTGCTCTCACTTTCTGACCGCCTCCAGCTGCTCTGCTGTGTAAGATTTATCGGACTCCGAGGGGCCCTGAGACGCATTAGCTCCGTCTCTCTCGCCGCGGTGTCTCAGGCCGGGTCCACCTCCGTTTACAGCACTGCCGTTCTCGTCTGGAGGCTTCCCATTCTGCGCTAATGACTCCAACAGGTCTGTAAGAGGGCGCACATTACCATGTTGCTGCCGTTTTAAGTTGCTGCCTTTTGAGTTAATCCGCTGCTTTAGAACGCTAACATTTGGCATCGTTACCGTTACAGAGTACTTCAGCACCAGCAGTGAGTAAGTTAAGCTCGATTTAAGGTTACAAACAAGTAAAAATATTAAATAAACAATTGGTGGTAGCTTAAAAAACTACAAGTACCAGTTACGGCCTGTATCTATTAATGACGGCTATGTTAGCATTAGCTTGTTCGGTCTCCCAGCTTTGGCCCTCCACATTAGATAGCATCGCTGGCAAACAGGAGTTTATTCGACTTACTTTTGGCCTTATCTGTCGGAAATAGGCGCTGAGCCTTCTCTAGAAACTTTCTGGCTTTGTCTGGCTGATTATTACCGATCGCATTTAATGCTATTTTAATGCAACGTTCCGCTTCGTCCTTGTTTGAGTCCATCGCGACACAGCGGAAATGTTTACTTGCCCCGGGACGCAAAGAAATGACGTCGACTCACCTTCGGTCTGCCAAAATAGACGTAACAAAACGTTGTTTATTCCATATTCAAGTGTTTTTTTTAGTTAGATAATAAAAATCAGTGAATTAACGCATGAATTAATTTATTGCATTAATAAATAAATATATTTTTAACGAAATTCTAGCTGACACAATATCAAGTGTGATAAAGATATCAAAATAAGTGTTCACAAGTGCTTTAGACTGAGTCATGTTCACCTTGGAGTTAAGGGTAATCAAATTAGCTGCACCACAATTAACTATCAAAACAACTGTTGAAATGTCAATGGAGTTTGTAATGAAAAGTTTTTAAAAAGGATAAAAGGTTTCATCACTGATGCCCGTGTCACGATTTTTTCCCATCTTTTGATATGGTGAATGTGGATATTTTCTATTTCTTGCATTGGTTTACAAGAAACAGATAAATGAAGTTTATGTCAAAACTTGTTTGAAAAAATCTTATATAGGCATGTGCGAATTTTAAAGGAAAAAATACAATTGAAATTCAATTATACATGGGGGTATTTATATTTATTTCTAAAAAATTGTTGATCATAAATTAGAGTTTCTTTAATTTAACAACGTAAGACTATCTTACCAGAAGTAACACGCGCGCTGTTTTCCCTTTTTGCCCATCGTTCACACTCCAGTCCGGTAGGTGGCGTGAAAAGCGCCAAAAGGTGACTTTCAAACAAGAAGTTGCTGTGGATCTGAAGCATGTTTTTCAAGCTTCTAAGAGTCTGATGCAGTTCTTATTGTGAATGTTGTATTTTCAATGTTTCATAGTCTCGCATATTTCTCGGAAACATGTTTTTAACAGCGAAATGCTGCAGGTCAGTCATGGCTGTCAGACCAAATATATTTTATCCGAGGAGATCCTCCGTGCTGTTTTCAACTAGCGTTAGTCCGGCTGACGAAGGGAGAGCCGGGTCGGGGTCACAGAAACGAAGGCGAAGACGGCAGAAGAAAGCGGCCTGGACCGACGACCTGTCCTGGGAGGAGAGGCTGGCCGATGCGGTCACTCCTCTCTGGAGGCTGAGCTATGAGGAACAGCTGGAGCTCAAGCAGAACAATCATCGGAGGATCCTGTCTGAACTCTCAGGATCTCTTTCACCTGATCTCAGGTCAGGTTTACCAGCACCTGCCTCAGATAAAATCAACTTCCCTGTCCTGCCTGTTCTGCCCTCCCCAGTCAGGGATGGCTACCGCAACAAATCCACGTTTTCAGTCAACAGAGGAGTGGATGGGAATCCTAAAACAGTTGGATTTTACCTAGGGACGGCAAGTCGGGGAAACATTGTCTGTGTGAACGGAGATCACCTGCTCAACATGCCGGAGAAGCACACACTAGTAGCCAGATGTTACCAGGACTTCATCCGCCAATCCTCTCTGGAGCCCTGCCTGCTGTTCCACACCGGGGGTCACTGGAGAGAGGTCACAGTGAGGACCAATGCGCAGGGACACACCATGGCTATAGTGTATTTCCACCCACAGATGATGACCGCAGAGGAAGTGGCTGTTCATAAGGCTGAGCTGGTGGAGTATTTCTCGAGGGGCCCTGGGTCAGCCTGTCAGCTAGACTCCCTGTTCTTCCAGGAAAGCACCATGACTCGCTGCACGCATGAGGAATCCCCCTACCAGCTGCTGCACGGTCAGCCATATTTGTATGAGGAGGTGAGATATTCTGGATTTACCCAGAATCTGGAAGTTTACTGCTCAAACTCTGCAGTTCCTTTCAGAAGTATTCATAACCCTTGAACTTTCCACATGTTTGCATGTTTGCAACACCCAACTAAAACATGTTTCAATGGGAGTTTATATAAGTTTCACATAATGGTGAAGTGATAGGAAAACAACTCCTGGTCAAACTGTTACAGAGAAGGAAATACTTGAGAAAATCACTAAATAGGTTTTCCTGAGCAGTCTGGATATGGTCATAATGCAGTATACTCACATTTTCTTATCCCTTAAAACTTAAATATGTACAGTAATTTTTTTAACTTTGTCATTTTGCAAAGTTGTACAAAATGCTCAAGGCACAAAATTAAATATGTTTTTTTAATAAATTAAATACAAGATGATTGTGGTTCAACCATAAATGGACATAATATCATCTTATCATGACATCAGCATCCTTACTAGATAATTTGTCATGTGTCTATACTGCATAACCAGTTACACACTGGTGGACTTTAAACTGGGCAATAAATCCATTATAAAATTTTATTGAGGGAACTTTTCAAAATTCAACAATGAGTGCTGCTAACAATGGCTACTTAAGACTCTACGTTTAGATTGCAGGTCAGTTTTCAACTCAAAGGTTCTCTTATACTTATTAAACACTGAAGAGAAAGTATTTCCGATCTGATGTGGATCTGGTCTTGTGTGATTTTTGCAGGTCCTGGACTTCAAGTTCCGCATATCCGCCGATGCTTTCTTCCAGGTGAACCAGGCAGCTGCTCAGGTGCTGTATAACACGGTCAGAGACCTGTGTGTCCCAGGAGCAGCACAATCAAAAACAGGAAGTACTCTGCTCGACGTATGCTGTGGCACAGGCGCCATCGGCATTATCTCTTCTCCCAGAGTGGACAGGGTTATCGGTGTTGAGATCATAGAGCAGGCGGTGAGAGATGCCGCACACAACGCCGCTCTCAATAACGTAGAAAACTGTGAGTTTCACCCTGGTAAAGCAGAGGTGGTACTTCCTGCTCTCATGTCTCAGTTGAACTCTGCACCCGGAGCCCTCACCGCCGTGGTGAATCCGTCTCGAGCGGGCCTCCATCCCAAAGTAGTCAGAGCGCTGAGAAACCAAGCGGCTATCCGCAGACTGGTCTATGTGTCCTGTAAGCCGGACGGAGAGGCGATGAGGAACTTCAAGGAGCTTTGCTGTGCTCCTAATAAAGAAAAGAAGCTCACAGGAGACGCTTTTTCTCCCACTCTGGCTGTCCCTGTGGACATGTTCCCACATACTCTTCATTGTGAACTGGTGCTTCTGTTTGAGAGGTAGCGGGTGCCATTTTTTTGTACTTCCTCTCTTAACTAGCCTGACTGGAGCTGATTAATGGTAGATTACGGCAGATTAATTTATTGTTACATTATTTTAATATGTATGTTTTCAGAACTCTGTGGTGATATAAAGATGCTTTAAATTTTGTTTTTAAATGAAGACATTATCCTGTTTGCTCATTGATTTGGTTTTATTGCATATGTAAGCAAAGACAAGTACAGTGGATTTTCTTCTTTTTATTTCCAGCCCGAGCTTCAAAACTGGCAGATATCGGATAAAAATGAACATATTGTTTAGGTTTTTCATCTCACATTTGTGATATAACTTTAAATATTAATATTCATATTGTCTCAGCTAATATTCAGGCTAAAAACATGTGAGTTTTTATCCTTGATTTAAAGGAATTTGGTGTTTCAGTTGTTTAGCAGTTTTCTGGAAGTTTGTTCCAGAATTGTGGTTAGTAGAAACTGAATGCTGCTTCTCCATACTTGTTTATGCTCATGCAACCGACAGTAATGCTGTTAATAAATCTTAAAGCTGATATAGCTCTTAAGGTCTTGTTTTTCTTTAGCCTCACTAATGCAGCATTGGCAGCAAATTTGTAATAAAGGGAATAAAATGGCATTAAACCCTGATTCAGTCTGCTTCAGACAGGCAGTACCCACATTTATACAATAGAGGGTGCCATTACCTGTTGTCCAGATTCTTTCAGTCACAAGACTGGCATAAATCATCCGATTCATGATAATGAGCTCATCCCACTTACTCCAGTTCACTTAAGGTCAGAAAACAAGTAGTAGGGCAAAACGTGTTCTCCAGAGGATACCTTCGTTTATCTGAGGTCATGTTTCTGAACTAAAGTTGCCTTGTTTTGCTGGATGAACTTTTTCAGTATCTGTATATGGAAAAAGGTCACGGAAAGGGACTTTCGGATGTTTGTATAAGCACTGGTAGAGTAAAGGTTCAGAATAAGTCAAGTCCTAGAGAACCTTTGTAAGGTTTAGCATTTAACAATGTATTTCTTTGCAATTTTTAAAGTTGCATCATGGAAGGTAATGTGTATTTTTTTAAAAATATTTTTTGGTTGTATGGTTTACACAAACTATTTTAAGTTCAACTGGAAGGTAAACCGAATGGAACCAAAATAACACGTTTTCCACATTCTCCATGTATCCCAGCAAAACTTTTCTGAACTTTATATTGGGGGTTGGGGGGCGAGCCAAATTGATCTGTGAATAGGGATAAATTGCACAGGTATAATGTCGTGCAACAGAACTCACTGCTAGATGACATCATGGTGTGAAATGGAAGACCTTTGTATGCAACCTCTTGCAATGATTAATCCTGACAACATCAGATTGAGATGCTCGAGAAGATTGGGTAAGAGCTCCAGGTTATATAAAGATTTAGATGGAGGTAAAAAAAACAAGTTAAACATTGGCGAAGCAAACAGCCAATAGAATGCTCATATTTCTTCAGCGGGATGTTGCTTTTAAACCACCTCAGGGCAGGAGAAGAGTTGCATCTCTTACTGTTGCCTACATCTGACCTGGTGGAAGAAGAACAAACGGTAAGAAGTTTCTCCAATCGCAGTCATGCTAACAGCAATTTCCATTGTTTTAGTAATTACTCTGAAATGTGTATCTTCTCAAAGAACTTGAGTCACTCTGAATGTTTGTTTTCTCTGTTGCTCATTATTGTCCAGCCTTTCTGGAAAGAAAAAAAGGTAAAACATTGGGGCAGAAGACGTTTGTCAGAATCTGTTATTGCTGTGGCATATTCTCACCCTGAAAATGTTGGGGAAATCTTAAATATTAATTTAAGATTAATATTTAATCTTAAATTAATATTTAATTTCTTAATCTTAAATTAATATTTAATTTAAGATTAAGTATTAATCTCAAATTAAATATTTAATTTAAGAGTTATCATCAGTATGTTTCTCAACATTAAGTGTTTTTTTGTGTGAAGATCTCTTTAACTAATATTAAATCAGATGTTATTGGTTAACACTTACTAGTGGGAGAGTTTTCTAGATGCTAACGGATTTTAGTTTATTTTAGGCTTTTATGCTTTTTTTTAAACGTCAATTTTTTTTCAGGTTTTTCAATATTTACTCCCTGTACCGTCACGTCATAACAGATAACTTCATACATGGACTAATTTGTGTTTATTCCATTTATAGACTGCTTTAGTTTTCACATTTATCTAATGTGAATTCCAATGGAAATGTTAAAAGAATATTTACTGGGGAAAAACATGGACATGTACAGTGCTTGTTTTTCGTTTTGTGTTGATCTTAAGGAAAACATCCTGTTTAAAAAAGATAGATGCCTGTTGATCTCCTTAAGGCAAGAACAAAACGACAAAGTTTTAAATGGTCAAGCCATAAATTTCTATTTCCCCCTTGAATAAATGTGACCCACTTCTTATTAGCCACTCTTCTGTATGGGAAAACAAGAGAACATAACATTCAAGTAACAGGTGGGAGGATGGTCTACATCATTTTTACACATTTTTGTTTGATGTGCCAATAAATATAAATAATATATTTCCTGAGTTGACAGATAACTAGAGCCAAAAATTACAAAAAAACATAAGAAAAGAGTCAAGAAATCTTCATGAATCATAATTTTAAAAAAAACATAGCAACACTGGCAAAAATGACATAAAAATCTACTTGTAAGCGATGGACAAGTCATTTATAATAATCAGGCGGAAAAAACATTGACTGCAAAAAGAACGTTCCTGTTGACGGCTGGTAGTCCAGCTGCAGCTGCCCGCTGTGGGCGCTGCAGGAGTACATGAGCACAGCTGCCAGCCGCCGTACTTTCCTCTCTGTCTGTCCGCATCACGCTGCGCAGCGCATCAGACGGAATAACACCGTCCCCTTGTTCTGTTCGCGCTGTGCTTCCCCGCTGCAGAAACATGACCGAAACCAGGACTCGTCGCGCCGACAAGCAGCAGAACGGAGATGCCATGGCGGAAACGTCGACCGTGGACGATGTTTTCGATGACACCTACAGAGAAAAAGAGGGGAAGAAGCCGCCCAGGATCCTGGTGTGGAGAAACATCATCCTGATGGGCTTGCTGCATATCGGAGCGCTTTATGGACTGGTTCTATTCCCTTCCGCATCGTGGTTAACTCTTGGATGGAGTGAGTATTTGTTGATTTCTGTCTGAATAGCATGCGCTGATGCTGTGTGAGCACTGCGAACCACAGAGCATACTGCCTGAGGGGATCAAGCCTGTGGGAATAATGGAGAATGAGTCACTCTGGCCTAATTTTAACGAGAGGGCCTGTGTGAAGGTTTTCAACCCACTGATGGTTTATATATCAGTGGGTATATAAACCCACTGATATATAGTGGGTTTATATACCCACTATATATCAGAGCAGGTGATAGAAATTGGCATCCGATGCAGGACATTAAGTGAAAAAGGAATAAAGGTTGCAAATGATTAGAACCATACTCTCTCCTGTCTTAAATTAATTTTAATAAATAATATCTATACGGAAGACTGTGGTTGGATGACTAGAGATAGATCTTTAATATTTTGACTGAATTTTGGCTTGGTGCATAGACTAAACTGAATCATTGTAAATTTTTGGAAGCCTATCCAAAAACATTCAGGATACATTTTGGGCCGCTTGTAGGTGGACTCTCCTTCGCTTGAGCCTGTACCCTTTTTGCATTACTCAGTTGTGAGTCACAGTTTTCCTGAGGATAACTTTCATTTGTAGCATGCCTCTGAATCAGCAATAGATCTTCAGAACAATACATACTGACATCTGTGTGTCTGACAGATGAATTTAGCATGCTATCAATTAAATGTAGGTCTGGACTTTGACTGGGGCGTTCCAGAACGTATGATAAATGTTACTTGATCTAAACCAGTTTATTGTCGATCTGACTGTGTGTGGGGTCGAGGTCCTGCTGGAAGGTGCGCTACTATCCCAGCCTAAAGTGTTTTTCTGCAGCCTGTAACTTTTTTCCCCCTGGTTTTTAAACATATTATATTCAACTCTGGAAAGTTTCCCTATCCCTTGTGAAGAAGCATCGACATAGCACTGCTAGTGGGGATTGTATGTTTCCTTCCTTTGTAGCATACACCCATGACCATGAAGCAGCACTGACCACACACTCACACATCCATGACTGACCAACCAATGGTATTTGAACCATTGATTTGGATGAATTTTGTTCAGTTTTCAGCACACTGGCCTGCAAAACAATTTTCCAATATGCTTGAGACTGTGATACATTTCAGATAAATCTGTATATTTGTGGCTTTGGGGTGAAGATGCCAAATCTGCATCTAATTTTCTTCCTCACTTGAGCCCGCGTTGTAATATTTTCTGTTTTTTTCACAGCTAAAAAAATATTTCAGACAAAAGTTTCTCAAGGTTGGCATAAGACAATTCATACAGGGTACACAGAATGATTGAAAAATCTTCACTGCACAAACCTTAAAGATTCCCTTCACATTTTCTATAGCAGTCCAATCCCCATGCTTCTGGAATGTCTCGAATTAGAAATATTTTAATTTCTGTCGTCCAAACAGTTTGCTGATTAATGTGTGACCTATATATGTGGACTGTTGTGGCGTGACTCAAGTCCCCCTACAATCTCTACTCTGTTTCTACTCTGGCTCTGCATATTTATTTATTTTTCTGGCTTTTTCAGGCTTAGCTGCATATTATTTCACAGGAAAAGACAACGCACAATCACTTCCACTCAAGACATCCCATTGTGAGGCTCATGGCACTGCCGCAGAATGCTTGTTGTCAGTCAGCCCCCAGATCTCAGATCCTGGCTAGTCCTGTCTAGGCCTCACAGAGACATGCATTCACCAGTTTTCCAACAGCCAAAGTGTGAGGGCTGACCTGCACACTCCCAATGTTTCTCTAAAGAAGCAGAGGGTTATGAAAAAGAACATGGTAGCCTAGTGAGTCAGGTCTCATGGGTGTAAAATTCATCTCAGTGTAGTGCAGACAGTTTCCCTGTAAGATACCTCTCTCTTTCTTCCAGCTGCCGTGTGCTACATGATAAGTGCTCTTGGTGTGACTGCTGGTGCCCACAGATTGTGGAGCCACAGGTCCTATAAGGCTTCTTTTCCCCTGCGAGTCTTCCTCGCTCTTGGCAACTCCATGGCATTTCAGGTAAAACACGCAAACATGTAAACACAGAACATTCAACTGTAGTTGCAAGTCTTTGCAAAATCCTTTTTTTTGTTGTTTTATTTTTACCTCTTTAACCTTTTCACATTTGCCAAGTTACAACTTCAGTGTATTTGATTGGAACAATGTGTGATAGAGCAAAACAGCAAAACACACAAGAAGATAATTGTGAAGAGTCAAATTTCTCTTGATCTAGAGCAGGGGTGTCAAACTCCAGTCCTCAAGGGCCGCTGTCCTGCAACTTAGATGTGCTTCTGCTGCGCCACACCTGAATAGAATAATTAGGTCATTAGCAAGGCTCTGGAGAGCTTATCTACACAAGGAGGAGGTGATTAAGCCATTACATGCCAGTGTTTTGTACCTGTGGCACATCTAAAAACTGCAGGACACCGGCCCTTGAGGACTGGAGTTTGACATCTGTGATCTAGAGACTGACTATTTTTTTCAAAAAAAGCTCAAGGTATATCAAAGAAGATATGGATAAGTCTTTCTCAGATTCTCAAGTGGTTGTAAGTTTGAACTTTGAATCAACCATTCCAGGAGCCGGCTGTGCTTTTGCACTAAAACATCTCATTGACTATTTTTAGTTTTTCCTCCCTGCTGGAAGTTGAACCTCGACCTTTTGCTGCTCCTAACAGGTTTTGTTCCACAATTGGTCTGTTTTTAGCTACATTAATATTCCCATCAACTCTGCTGTATTTCATTGCCTGCACCACTGTTTTTCATGGTGAGGGAGCTTTTTTTTCCAACAAAGTCACATTTTTATCCCATATACCAATTTGCATGTAGGCCAAACAGGTTTGTTCTTTTCTGTCCAAAACATCCATATCTTTGCTGTGTCTCATACATGGCTTGTATGCAAACCTTTCACAGGGCTACTTGTAACTTTTGTTCAACACTGTATTCATCTCGCCACTCCATTAAGGCCTACTTTATGGAGTGCACAACTAAGACCGTCCTGTCAACAGTTTTTCAATTTCTTCAGCTTTTCCAGAGTTAAAATGATTAATGCACTGCTTGCACTGCCTACCTATTAAGGTGGACAGCCATATCTTGGTGGGTTTGTATGTTTGTTACATGTTTGACAGTTTGAACAGTTTTCTGCTCCAGACTCCTTTTCTTCATCAGTGATCTCTCTGTGCTCCTTGGTTTTTTAAAAAGTGATTTTCATAGTCGCTTTATTTTTCTCAATGTAAAGAATGACATATATGAGTGGGCCAGGGACCACCGTGTCCACCACAAGTACTCAGAGACAGACGCAGACCCTCACAACGCCAAGCGGGGCTTCTTCTTCTCCCATGTCGGTTGGCTGCTGGTTCGCAAACATCCCGATGTCATCGAAAAGGGACAGAAACTGGAGCTGGGAGACCTGAGGGCAGACAGAGTGGTGATGTTCCAGAGAAGGTGAGGAAAAATTCAACTGTTGTGTTGCGACATGCAGCCCCCTGCCAGCAGGAGCCAATACTTGGCAATGCTTTTAATTCACTACAACCATTAGCGATGAAGATGTATTGTACATTTATGCAATGCAGCATGGGTTACGAATGATGCTGTAATTCATGTGACAACTCTTTGTCTGGCTAAAGTGACCAATGTGATAATAGTGTGACTATGACAACATTGTTTCCACTGACTGGACATTTGTCCTCATCCTTGGTCAGTTGGAAGCAATCCCAGAATTTCAGTAGTTTTTCAGGGATAGCATAGTAGAATAAATGCTGCTCCAGCCACTGTCTTGGGTGGCTCTTATACTGTGGACTAGTCTTGCAGTAGATACTTTTGTGGGCATTTAACCTTTTTCTGCTCTTATGATACTTATTAGCTTCACATTGTTCCAGATTTGCAATTTTCCCTCTGCTTATGTTGACACTTTGTGACTTTTGACATGATCTCTTTGCTCTCCTTTAGGCACTACAAGCTGTCTGTCGTGCTGCTCTGCTTCCTTGTCCCCACGTTGGTGCCCTGGTACTTCTGGGGCGAATCCTTGGCTGTGGCTTATTTTGTTCCTGGACTTCTGAGATACACTCTGGTTCTCAACGCAAGCTGGCTGGTGAACAGCGCTGCACACATGTGGGGCAACAGACCATATGACAAGACCATAAATCCAAGGGAAAATCTAATTGTGGCCATTAGTGCCATAGGTGAGCATTCATTAATTATTTTTAGCTTTTCAGTAATGATGTTGTGTCATGATGCGGCTGAAGGTTAGCACTCTTAGGCTGTCTTTCAAAGTCACCCAGGCTGGGGCTCTGCCAAAAGCGTTTGCATATTGTCATTTGTAAAAGCAGAAGTCTGCTACGTTTTTCTTTTTAGCTGTAGCTGAACCAACTATTGAGCTCAAATGTGCAGGAATCTTCCTAGATAATTTATTAATAGAAAGACTTAAACCCCTTTTCAATTGAAAAGTTCTTTGTATCACGATTTTTTGACTCTTGAGATATTTACATTTGAAGGAAAGACGCTGTCAATGGGGAATTTTCAATAGTGAATCTACATTTGAAAAAGAAAAGCATGAAGATGTTTCAGTAGTCCAATCAGAGACTAAACCTCAATCCGAGTGAAATGCTGTGATGTGACCTTTTCAGTGTTGTGCAGAAACAAAAGTTAGGCCTCAATGAACTGAACCAACAGACAAAATTCCTCCACAACAATGTGAAAGACCAATAAAGTCAGCAGTTTTTGCTGCTAAGAGTGGTTCTGCAAGCTAGTTAGTGGATTTTGACACAGCTCTTCCATTTTGTCCTCATCTGTCCTTATCAATATCACCAGTGGATTGGGCTATGCATTTCTGTACATTTGACGTTTGTAAAACTTGGTAAAGACCAGATTATTTTTTTATTTTGTCCTAATATGTAAAGACCTTGGATTTGAATGGGGTATATTTTTATTTTAGTTTTTCTTAAAAATAAGTGCTAGAAGATCCTGCATCACGACAAACTAAAGTGAGCATAATCTGATGATAAAGGATAAAGGACGGCAGAAGCACTAATTGGAGTATTTATATGCCGATGTGTAACTGTGAGATTATTAACCACAAAAGTATTTTCACCAAGTCATCAAAGTGACCATCTGACTTCACATTTATCTCTCATCACTCTTGAGGAATCTTGGCTCGGAGGGTCACAAATTACCTCTGAGATACCGTAGTCTAAATCTGATGTAATATGTAAAATTAGATTTGGGAGGCTTGTGACCGTCGTTATAAAACAATTCACTGCTTTTGGCTTTCCGGATTCTAGCTTAACTCTCTGAATCGCTTCAAATCATATGTCACATGGTGCGTTTTACCCTTTTTATTATTTTATTTTCTTACAAATAAATTACATTGAGAAATGCATTTTCATTCTTGTTCACCCCATTTTAACCTAAATTGTTTGCTAACAGACAATGATTCATGCAACAAATTAGCTGAACATATCAAATAGACTCGAGAGACAATAGACCATTATAAACAGGAAAATCTATCCTCTGATGTTTTTAAAATCCTTCAGTTGGATTAAGCTGCCCAGCTTCAGGTCATTTTTTTAAAGTTTCTTGCTGGTGGAAGAGGCTTTGTACAAAAAGGCCTTTTACCAAGTTCTTCACTGACTGAAAGATCTGTGGGGAATGTACATCCTTTAGTACAGGAAACTGGATAGAGTGGCAATAAACCAATTAGCAGAATAACGGCCCATTCTGAAACCTCTGGCATCAAATTTAATGGTCTACAGCATTAAAATATTGAGCTATTATATGATATCACTTGTGTTTTCTCCCAGGCGAGGGTTTCCACAACTACCATCACACATTTCCCTTTGACTACGCTACGAGCGAGTTCGGCTGCAAGATCAACATCACCACCGCCTTCATCAACCTCATGTGCTTCTTGGGTCTGGCCAAAGACCGCAAGAGGGTTTCCAGAGACATGATCGGCGCTCGCATTCAGCGAACAGGTGATAGCAGCTACAGAAGTGGCTGAGGACGTGCTACAAACTCCCAGAGTGAGCCGACACAACGGACCAAGACAGAACGTAGCAACAAGTGCACCAGCAATTTCACTGGTGCGATGGCAATTACCATGCTTCTCTGTGAGACTAATATCGGCTTCAAAGAGTTGTTTCTATTAAAAGTTGTGAACCTCTTTTAAGTTTTGCAGTGTCTTCACCAAATGTTTTTTGCAACTAGTAGAGATTTGATTACATGTGCAAAACAGCTTTTTAATTATAATTTAAAGTGTCATTAAGAGAATGGATGTATTATTTTGTTTTTGGACCAGATGAAAAACGACAAAAATATATAAATATAAAATGTGTGTAAGTTATGTCTAGAGGCAGTAATTAATTACTGAATGTTTTTCTGCCCATTATATTTCTACATTTACTTGCTGGTTATTAATTGTCTTTGGCACTTTGGAAGCTTTATTAAAACCTTTATGGTTTCTCTGCAAACAAGAGTGAAGTCACTTTGCTTTAAGTCAGTGGTGCTTTGGTGCGCCTGAGAAGATGTGGATTTTTAGCCTCTCCCCCCCCAAATTTGCTTTTGGTGATTTAGTCTGACTAACCAATAGGCTGGCATGTTAAAACTTAAAGTCAGCTCAGTCATGCCTCCATTTGGTTGTTGCTTACTGTGGCCATAGAGGAAGACCACTCCAAAGTACCATGTGGGGATACTTTGACATCCGTAGTGTCAGTTTTTCTTCTCATTGAGGAATAAGTTATCTGACATGACTCATTTTTGCTCTCAGTTTGATAAAAAGCCACATCAGACTACATATTTAACTCTGCCGTGAGAAGTGGACCTTTCTCTTACATTAGCATCTTTCAGCTATTAATGTTCTCCATCTCAGTAAAATATTCCATTGAGACATGGATGAGATGATTTATTCTTTTTTCTCATATTTTAGAGTATGGAAATGTTTGGCCCAAATGCCTTATGATGGTTGTGCACCTTCTTAAAGGTCATAGTGAATTATACAAATAAAGCAAGACTAATTATTAGACGTTTGGTTTCTTTAAGCTTTTATTCCACAATTATAGCCCCTGTCAGCCTTGTTTGTTTAAAGTGATAGACAATGAGTAATTAAAATAATCTCTTTAAACTTTTCTTTCACCAAACAAGAATTTGCCTGAGAAACAAAGAAAACTTTTTATGACATTTTTGAAAGTACCATTGTAATATTTGTCAAATTTTCTCTATAACAAAGCAACACTTGTATTGTGTTGGGAAATGGCACTTTTATTTCAAATGAATGTTTTGTATCTACTGTATGTAAGATAAATAAACCAAACTTTTATGCAACAAAATTGTACTTGTTTTACTCCAAAGTGTGCATGTAAAGGACCTGGATTCCTGCATGATGGAGATGACAGCAGAAGCTCAAACGTGAGACGAAAGGGCGGCACAAGTGAGGAAGTGTGTGTGAGCACCGGGACGCCACCCTCACACACACACATATAAGCATGGGCATACAAAAAAAAAGCATCCTATCACCTGACCCACATGAGCGTCATGCACATGGCCACAAAAGTAGCAAAAGTTTTCCTTTCACCTACATTGATGCACACAGTTATGTCTAGACAAGAAAAGCTGTTGGTTCAATATAAACAGGGGAAAAAAAACATAGAAAAAGTTGAATAATTATAATGAAGATTAAAAAAACCCAAAACTAATTCAAGTGTTCAATTGTCCATAAATTAAGGTAACCATTTCTCAGTGTGGGAGGTGAAGGAGTTTGAATCTACTTGTCACCTTGCATCAGCTCTGTTTGTGTACTCTCCGGCACCAAATCCTCTCTAGTTCTTGGTATTTAAGCCTGATTTGCTCAGAGGTGGGCAGAGGTGGAAGATAATTCCCTGGCTGGGGTCAGCAAAGAGGCTTTGGGGTTTGCTATCAAGACTGTCCAAACATCTGAAGAATTTTTAATCTTGCTCCATTTGTTTTGGGACTTTATGGCAAGTGGGCAGTACTGCACAGTGCATCCTTCCTATGGTGTGAGAAAGCAACCCAGTCTGTCTGCTTTTCGCAACAGTTTGGTCTGCCCCTTTGTGTTTGTGTCACTGTAAACAGCAGCCATCAGCCTGAGTCTCGTCCAAATCCACTGTAAGTGGAGTCGCCACTGCTGACCTCTGTCACCCAGACAGTGACATCAACCCCTCCGCTCATTGGCTGCTGAATGTCATCCCACTCTTTTCATGCCATGCAATACCACTGGCTATTCCCTCAGGCAGACAGTTTCAGAGGGATACTGGTGAACTTGTGTAAGAAAGCTTGCCAGCTAATACCAGTCGATGTCTATCTTGGAGAGGACTCTAACTCACAGCAGAATTTAAACTGCAGTTTTACAAAACAGCTGTAAAATAGAGTCCTGATACTACTATTACTACCACTAATAATAATATACAGTACAGACCAAAAGTTTGGACACACCTTCTAATTGAATTCTATTAGAAGGTGTGTCCAAACTTTTGGTCTGTACTCTATATCACTGCTTCCTTAAAGAAGGCCCTGAGTTTAAATTCTGGTGTAAGACTTTTCTACATGGAGTTTTAATCTTCTCCCTGTTTGTGCATGGGCTCTCTCTGGCTTCCTCCCACAATCCAAAAACATGACTGTTGGGTCATGTTTTTGGCTATTGGTCTGTATAAATTGTCCTTTGATGCGAGTGTGTGCATTGTTGTCTGTCCTGTGTGTCTCTATGTTGCCATGCGATTGACTGGCAACCTGTCCGGCATGTACCCTGCCTGTTTCCCAGTAACCTCTGGAAATAGGCACCGGCTCCCCTTATGACCCTGCAAGCCCAAGCATGTTTAGATAATGGATGGAAGTGTACACTATTATTATTGTTCCATTCATCCACCAGGTGTACCCTGCAGGGGTTTGAGCGGGGCTGGTGCCTATCTCCAGTGGTCATCAAGCAAACATTAGGGTACGCCGTGGACAGGTCAACAGTCCATCACAGGGCAAATAAGAACAATTATAATCGAAGTCATGTTGTTAATAATTCTAATTATTTATTCAATAGAGGGGGAAAAAACATATATTTTTTACATTTTTGCCAAAAACACTGGTGCCAAAGTTAGTGCCATCCCTAAGAATTCACATAGAATAAGTGTGTCTTCTTAAATTATGCAGAATAGTCTGTAAACTTTTACTGGTAACATCTTCTCTTTTCCCAGAGTGTAAATGTGATGTGACACAGAGGCGTTTTGTTTTATCAATCAATCAATCAAACTTTATTTGTATAGCACATTTCAGCAGCAAGGCATTTCAAAGTGCTTTACATCAAATCAAACACAAAATACAATGTTCAAGGTCAGTGAATTCAAAATTTTTAAACATCTGGAACTGTAGGAGAGAAGACCAGGATTCACGTTTAATAAGAATCAAATATTCTTACTTGTTTATTGTTTGTTTTCTTTTTTTGTGTCACTTATGTTAAAGTACTAATATGAGACTACACTCTGTAAGTAAGATGCAGAACTGAAAAATAATAAAAAATAAAGCTTTATCCAAGAAAATAGATTTTTGATATGGAAATTGCTTGTATTGATTTAATATTAAGGTGAAACTAATGTTGATTTTCAAGAGATAATTTGTTGGCTATTCTTCCAGTTCACTATCTATAATGGTTCATCACCCCTTCAGATATTTGTGTGCGTAAAAATTGAAAGAACGTGTGCAAAAATAATAACAACAACAATAAGGAAAACACATGGAACCATCCGGGAATGAACTGGTCTATTGGTGACTGCAAATAACATTCTAACATTAAAAATGGTTCATTGAACATCTTGTTTCTTCGTTCTGCTGCATCGCCATGTTTTCCATAAACTTTGTTCCTTAGTACACTCACCTTCCCTTTGAAGTAGCTACTGCCTTAGCATCTAAAACACAGGTGTCAAACTCCAGTCCTCAAGGGCCGGTGTCCTGCAGTTTTTAGATGTGCCACAGGTACAAAACACTGGCATGTAATGGCTTAATTACCTCCTCCTTGGGTGTAGATAAGCTCTCCAGAGCCTTTTTAATGACCTAATTATTCTATTCAGGTGTGGCGCAGCAGAAGCACATCTAAAAGTTGCAGGACAGCGGCCCTTGAGGACTGGAGTTTGACACCTCTAAAACATGTCTTCTGTAACTGTCAGGCAGCTGAGAGGATCCTTGACCTTTGACTATTTTAATACACATTCCTAATACATGTCTTTTTGCCATTTGAGAAATTTGACAGGTAACTTTTAGAAATTATTTATAAGGGTTTTTTCTTTTCAACAAAGACCGCAGGGGTCTTTCTTATTTTCTCTCATCTTGCTGATCGTCTCTCTTTAAACTTTAATCCACAAACATCACCTAGAAATCCCCCATCACCACCTTCCAAATAACCTTTTTCTCTCCCTCTTTCTCTGTCTCTCTCTGTCTAATCCTAATTTGCACACAAGAAGTTTGCAAAAGGCCAGCCTGAGCCGAAAGGAAAGAGACCTTAGGGTCAGACGAGGTTATTGGGGAATAACCCTTCATCCAGTCAGGAAAGGATCGTCTGGATTAGCGCTGGAAGTGGTTCCATATCTGATCATAGGTCGGACTTCGCTCAGTTCTACTTCACTTTTTACGAGAGCGCTCAAAAGAGGCGCTTTAATACTACATTTGAATAAACTTTATTTAAAAAAAAAATAAGACTAAAACACTCTCAATACAGGTTTAATTACAAAAGAGTAAAAATTTTGTATTACTATGTATTTGTCTTTATAAACCGCTTGCTTGTCTCATGGCAGGACGCAAGAAACCACCCACTCAGGTGCTGTCTGACGCGTAAATATGCGGAAATACTGTTCTGTAGTTTATTGAATATAGCTCCTGAGTTTCAATTACCTTTGTGAAACCTCAAATTACTTCCTAATTACAAATTTATAGGCCTCATCATTTCCTTTTCGCTGTAATCTACTAATCCTAGCAATCAGCTCTGCGATAGATATCTTAAGTAAACTTTTTTTTTTTTTTTTCATGAGCAGAATTTCGCAAGGATCAGTGTTACCCTTTTCCTATAGGATTAAACTGATCTTCCTCTGCTGCTGAATGGAGGCAGGGGAGCCATCGTTGTCCTTGAATCCTGATAGCTCCTGGTGGAGTTCCGTGCGCTCAGTCTCCCGCATCCCTTGTTCTGTCCGCAGCTGCGCCTCACCTGTCAGGATGTTCGTCCACTGGGAGGTTTTCTTCTACGTTTTTATTCTTTTGACTCACATGAGGTCGTACTGCTGCTGGTAAGTTTATTTTACTGTGTAATATTATTATGTTTTTCCCCTCATCCAAGTATTAATTTCCATTTAGTGTACTGGAGACATATATGGGTTTTGGATGCCAAAATGACGAAAATTAGATAAAATCATCGATTCTATTTGCAGGTAAATACAAAAACTAAACAAATAGTTTTGGGGTTTGCCAGATTGTAGAATACTGCTTCCGTGGTTGCATGAAAATAGAAAGCTATAGAAGTCTATAAATACTATATTGTCTATCTGCATTGAAACTTCTCTGAAGCGTTATGAACTAAAATATAATAATGCAATATTGGTTGATGTAAGCAAATAAATAGTAAGACGCATATTTTGATTGATTGCTAATAAATCAGTCCAAGTTGAATAATTTTAGGTCCTGTACTTTTTGCACTTGTCTCAATATAATTTTTCCTTAATTCCAAGAAGGCATGGCTCCTTTTCATTAGATTTCACAAATAGAGTAAAAGTTTCAAACTGATTTTGTGACCTCAAAATATCTGAAAGAATCTCTGTTTGGTGTTGAGTAATCAGTCTAAAGTCTGACTAGTAAAAGTACTGAAGACTTTGAAGCAGAAATAAAATGCAGTCCAGGCTACTTAAAATATAGATTTTTTAAATTATTCATTTAATTTCATACAGAATCATAAGCTACTCACATACCAGCTGCAGTGATAATAAACAACAAGACAATTAAATGGAGGCACAAATGAAAAGTGATTTTCGCCTTTTCCGTTTCAATTTTTTTTAACCTCTTGGCAACTCAAGCTTGTGCTGCCCTGAGCGGAAAGCCATATCAGCTTCCTGGAACTTCAAATGTTGGTGAAGTTTTCATCTTTACAGTTTTTGATCCTCTTATTCACTGTAGGATTTGATGACGTTGTTACAGAAACAGTATGGATTTTGGAAAGTTATAAACATATACTTCTATTGTTAGAGTTTCTTTCTATGTAGCTTATTTTGATTATTTAATTATATATAAATTATATGTGAACATATTTAAGGATATATTCTTCATTATTGTAGTGTTGTGCAATTGTTGTACAGTGGTGCTGTGTAAATAATGCATCAAAGTATTTAGTATGTAAAACCAACAAAATCTATAAATTTATACTCCCTTTGGCCATAGTTAAGCTGATCTATGTGACCTCTTCAATGCAGGCTTATGAGTATTAGAAATCCATTTATTTGCAGGTATAAAATATAATTGAGATTTCAAGCCATTATGAATACTTAATAAAAATACCAATTAAATAGAAACGTCGCCATTCTCTAGGCAATTCCTAGAATCATCTGAGGTCATAGTTCAGTGTTGTTCACCAAGATTTGGATGCCCACATGGTGTCACAGTTTCACGTGTCCTGAAACACACTAATGAGAGATGCTAGTGGAGGATTTTGTGGTGGACACTGGGCTTTCCCGACTGAAATAAGCTGTCTCCTTTTCCAGGTCAGTGAATAATTTCCTGATGACCGGACCCAAGGTAAGCCTGGCTTCTTTTGATCTTCCCCTCCTCTTTTTTTTCTCTGGAGAAAGAGGGAGTTAAACCTCACTCCTTGTGTATTGACAGTCTCTGGGTACCTGTCTGTTTGCAACAAAAACTCTAAATCAGTGATATACTTGGCCTTTTGTGATTTTTTTCCCTCCCCTCTTGGTACACTTGACCTTATTCAGAAGCGCTGTGTATGTCCGAGAGTTGAGTGTGTTAAGAAGCGAGGGCAGGCAGCACTGTTGTGGGTGGTCATCATTAGCGAGCCGGATCCCTGTGAAAGAGGTGGTACTCCATCTCCCTGAAGGCCACTTGAGACATATTAGTTATATTATCATTCATGCAGTCTGAACAGGCTCTGGAGCAGCAGGCGAAAGCCAAGGACAGAGTGCAGGACTCTGACAAAACTCATCAGATCATAGTAGAAAGATTTTTGTGTTTTCTCTCTCTTTCTCTCTCTTTTAGTTTTATTCCTTATTCTATAAAAAAATGTCCTGAAGGCAAGGGTGTTGCTTATAGTTCTGTCTTCACAACATGTGACTTAGCTTAAATATATTTTCCAAGATCTGATTTGAACTGCTAATTATTTTCTCTAAGGCAAAAGAATGAAAATGTAATCTGAAACCTATCTGAACTCATTAAAATTGCAAATCTAATTGTACTACATGATGTATGATCCAAAAGCAGAAAGCTTAGAAAAACATAAAGCCATAAAGTAATTCCTCATTAAGGAGAGAACTTTTGTTCTTCACGAGCATTAAGTTTATCAGGTTCCTTAAAATTGCTCCATTGGGGGATTTTTCTGCATCATTTACTTGTGCTGTTATTATTTGGGTGCAATATGTCATGTCTGTGCTGCAGGCATACCTAATCTACTCGAGCAGCGTGGCAGCAGGGGCTCAGAGTGGCATTGAGGAATGCAAACACCAGTTCGCATGGGACCGCTGGAACTGTCCTGAGAGAGCTCTGCAGCTGTCCACACACAGCAGCCTGCGCAGCGGTGAGTGCCCTTGACACTTTGGAAACTTTTAAGACCAGCTCCAGTGTCTCTTTTCTGTTTTTAAATAAAAGAGATTGGCTTTGCCAAAATATATGTTTTAGCCTATGAGATTGAGTTATTGAGAATTTGAAAAACACATAGTCATGTGCATTCACTAATCTGAATTCTGTTACTAAATTCCTTCACAGACACGTGTTGTAGTCCTGAATAGATTGTGGAAAGCTTACCAATAGTAGAAATGCCCCAAATGTGGTGGATTTGCAATAGACATTGACAATACAAGGCTTCAATTTAGTTAGTTCTTTTTCTGGAAAACCTTATAGAGCAAATAATATTTTAAAGACATAAAACCCATAAATATGGAAAGCCTGAAACGTCAATCTGAATCGGCTTTTTCATGTATTTTGTAGATTGTGTACAGCAGAAAAAGCTTCTAAAATCAGGAAGTAAGTTCTATACATGAATGATTAGCCTACGTGTCATTTAGATCCAACGTCCAATGGATTGTTGTACATATGACTGTTTTCCTGAAATATGTTGAATGTGCGAGAGACGATATAAAAGGATGGAGTGAGCACTGAAGCACAAAGATCTTGTATACAGGAAATGTAGGGAAGCTAAGGTAGCTAGCTTGAGCAGTGAGTAAACTAGACCACTGACAACTATTGTTAAAAGCATAAGGTTTATCAGGAAAGAAAATCATTTGCTTTACAGCTGTTTTTATGTTGTATGTAACCTATGTCATTACAAAATATCAGTTGATGTGTACAGATCACATTAAAACAATAGCTGCTGTTGTTCAGCTTAGCTGCGTAGCGACTACATCAATTTTATTTTTGCACATCTGAGATAGGTTAACTAGAGTGCTTGACTGCAGTCTGATTTTATGTCAGTATTTCAACATTTCTTCTGACCATCACATGTGTAGCGTTATACTGAAGTCTTTTTTTGGGACCAAACAACTTGTAGTAAAACTAACTGTAAACAGATCTACTGAGCTTGAGTGACTTGTGTTTCTCAATTTTAATCGACATGAAATAACTGTATATTTTTCATCAATAGGAAATTATAAACAGGAGATAAGACAAAGCTTAAGGATATCCTTTTTACTTCAGTTCACCTCTCTTTCACATTTTGTGACTTAGAAATGACACATAACAGCTACAACAACTAAAATCTCACATTATTTCAATCCCTTTTTACTTAGTCACTACAGGAAAGGCTGAAAATTTGGAGTAATCATATAATAACATAAACTATATGATTTCTGACAATTGAAATATGTGGCACAAATGCCGTTGATGACACTGTTGGAGGCAATTTTCTAAGAGCTTTTTCTGCTGACAGCAAATCGAGAGACTGCATTCGTCCATGCCATCAGCTCTGCTGGGGTTATGTACACCCTGACCAGAAACTGCAGTCTCGGAGACTTTGACAACTGCGGCTGTGATGACAGCAGGAATGGACAAAGAGGTCAGAGACTGATAAACTTATACATTAGCTTGAAGAAGATTTGTGTAACTTAAACTAACAATGATTGATATTGTTAATTTCCTTTCACCTCAGGAGGTCATGGCTGGCTCTGGGGTGGATGCAGCGATAATGTCGGCTTCGGTGAGGCCATCTCCAAACAGTTTGTGGACTCGTTGGAGACCGGACAGGATGCTCGGGCGGCCATGAATCTTCACAATAACGAAGCTGGGCGGAAGGTAGACCTCCGTATTCACTCCATCAGTTTAAAAATCAAGGATGTGCCCACAGCTGGGATGCTGAGTGAGCCTTAATCCGAACCAGGTTGTAAACTGCGTGGTAACCTGGTTGAAATTTTGCGGATCTCTTATGGCACTCCAACAGCACGCACAGTGTAAAGCATCCTTTGAATCATTTTTTTCATCCCTTCTCAGCATTACACTGAGTGTGCCACCCAAGCATCCCTTTCAGATCTCTATAAGTGAGGTGCCACTCGTCCCCAATAATAACAGTGTGTTCGCTGTACCAGAAGGGCCCATTTACCAGTGCTGAATGCTCTTTATGACAATACCTCAGCTCAAGAATCTCAGGATGGCTGGTGGAAGCTTAATTGGAGATCCTGTGGAGCCAGACATTGCAAAGCATTCTGTATTATTCCACTTCCTTAAAATAAGTGTTTTAGTTTTTATTCTTGCAATAAGGATCCCACATTTATGTTGGTCTTTGTGTGGCCCCGAGGGAGCCTGAGGGGACCACAGGCGTGCAGCTGAAGTGCTCTTTGTTTATGGTGCCTTTGCTCCCCCCTGTCGGGCCCTGGGATCCTTATGGCACCTGGAGCATCATTGTAACAGAAAAAAATGGGGACAGAAAGAGAGAAAAAAACCTCCTTTTTCTTATTCCTCAACTCAATGGGTCTCTCCGTTGGGTCCCCACTCACAGGAAAACATGTTGACAAGGAACATGCTAAATAAATAGTCCTATTTATTCTAGGAGGGACAATGGGACTCGATGTGAAACTTTGATTCAGCCTCACCTCGGTGTAGAGTTCATCGCCTCTTCATGAAAAGAAAGCAGCCTTCCTTTTTAGCAGACATCTGTTTTGTGTCGGGTAAAGTCAGGAGACACAGAGGATGACAAAGACACTTAGTTCATAAAGCTTTCACTCATGTCGGAATCTTTAACAATACAGTTAGTTAATTTGACAAGACATCAATCAACAGACTCGAGCAATTCCAGACTCACTTGTCTGCTTACCTTCATCTGCATGTACTAGACGTCACACTGAGGTTGGAATCTGTACAGTACCTTCCAAACGTACTGCGCGTTGTCAAACGACAAAATCCGATTGATTTAATTAGAATTCCATGTGACATCAATACAGAATTGAAAAACAAAAATCTGAAAAATGCGTTATTAATTTGTAGTCACCCCCTCTGAGTCAATAGTTTGTAGAAACAAGTTCCTCCTCAATTATGGCTTCAAGTCTTTTAGAGAATATATGTACACTGAAACTTTTGCCCATTCTACTTTCGAAAAAATCTTAATATCAAGCACATTGGACTGACAGCATCTGTGAACATCTGTTAACAAGTCTTGGATTTTGAACTGGACTATAACTGGACTGCTGTAGCAGATGAATATGCTTTGATTCAAACCACTTTATCCCCTTGTGGCTTTCTTTCCACAATGTATATCTTTCTTTATCCAAAGCACAACTAATAGTTGTCCCGTCAAAGGTTTCCCCCACCTGACCTTCAGATCTTACCCACTTACCCACTCTGTCAGTTTAGTTGGAAGCTCAGGTCTTGGTGGGTTTACAGTTCTGCCATAATGTTTTCATTTGTAGAAACATTATGGCAGTGGATTGAGCCCTGGAATGACAGTGACATATCCCAAGCTTTGTGTATTGTTCCATAACATAACACCTCTTTAAACATCTCCACAACCTACCTGCCGTGTTCCTTGGTCTTCATGATGCTGTGTGTTCGCTGAGGTTCAAAACCTCTGTGTCCTTAACTGTACAGCTATATTTACTCTGAGATTAAATTACACACAAGTGGACTGTAGTCAATAATTACATGACTTCTCCAGGTGTTTAGTTTCACTAAAATTTTATTTAAAAGTATCTGATTAGATTGAGGTTTCTGAACATCTCAGAAACCTCAATAAAAATAAGTTTTCAACAAAATTATTTCATATTTATGGGAAAGTGTCTTGTGTGAAACCTCGTGAACCTGAGGTGCATAGTCCTGAAGTTAGTGTTTTCTTGATGCTGTTTGCAGGCTGTGAAGGGGACCATGCAGAAGACGTGCAAGTGCCACGGTGTTTCAGGAAGCTGCACCACTCAGACCTGCTGGCTGCAGCTGCCAGAGTTCAGGGAAGTCGGGAACTATTTAAAGGAGAAGTACCACAGGGCCCTGAAGGTGGATCTCCTCCGGGGAGCAGGAAACAGCGCGGCCAGCCGCGGCGCCATTGCAGAGACCTTCAACTCCATCTCCCGCAAGGAGCTGGTCCACCTCGAAGACTCGCCCGACTACTGCCTGGAGAACCGTACCCTGGGCCTGCCCGGGACGGAGGGCCGCGAATGCCTGAAGAAAGGCAAGAACTTGAACAAGTGGGAGAAGCGGAGTTGCAAGAGGCTGTGCGGAGAGTGCGGGCTGGCTGTAGAAGAGCGCAAAGCCGAGATGGTGTCGAGCTGCAACTGCAAGTTCCATTGGTGCTGCGCGGTGAAATGCGAGCAGTGCAGAAAGACGGTGACCAAGTACTTTTGTGTGAAGAAAGGAGGTCAGAGGGGAAGGAATGAGAGCGCCGCCATCCGCCGAAAGAACCCCAGGCTTAGGAAAAAGCACTGAGCATCCCCATCATTCGTCCACATGCATTCATGTTTTCCTGTTTCTGCAGCCCAATCAAACATCTGGATTCTGCAGATAACGTGTTTTGGACAAAACCCTCACATTCCATCTTCACATTAAAGATTTCTCACAAATGAACGCAGAGTCTCATGACAACCCAGGCAACTTCGTAGATTTTTTTTTTCTTTTAGCATAAATGTATTTAAGATATATTTTTATATATATATTTTTTTTACCACATTTTGAAAAGTGACATGGCATTGAAACGGTTCTCAGACATAAAAATTCTTCCCATTATTTATTCTTGTACTTATACAAAAAACATTTGATAGATAATCTGGTGCAAAACTTGTTCTTGAACTTCTCGCAGTAATCTGTTTTGTTCTGAAATTAGTTTTGTGACAATGCTCGCAACGGTTTTAGTTTGTATTTCTGTTTCCACCATCATCTGGCTCACCCCGTCTTTCCGCTCTTGATGTATAACTGTACATAAAATGAAGCACTTTGTACTGTATATTGTTAATTTATTGCACAGCATTTTTTTTTCTAGTTTTGCTTAAGTGTCCTTTTTTCATTCTCTCTCCATTAAAATGTAATGAAAGAATAATAAATCCTTTAATCGTGCATATAATTCAGGCTGAAGAAAGTGCTCATCCTTCTTTAACATACTCTTTGACTCACTTTTTCACTCTGCTTCCACTGTGGTGGACCAAAGAGAAAAGAAAGCCGTCGAGCGAACTCTCCTTCATTCACGCCTTTCTCAATTACACCCCAACAAATACCTCCCGTTCTCTCCTTCATCATGGTAATCCTCGCTGAGCGCTTGGAAGTTTCTTCACTGTTTAATACTAGTTTAATTAACTTTGTCCAGACAGAGCAGGGTCGTGGGGGAGGAGGGCATGAAGCTAGTTGCCCCTAAAAATCATTCTGCCTCTAATTTTGTATGCTAATCTCCTTTTTCACGCTGCGCCTCCTCAGGAGTGGGGGAAAGAAATGTTGGGAAAACTTTGGGTCTGCCTGTGCAAAGGCTTCCTGTGGCTGTTTTCTTTCTGGGCCCACCTATTTGGATCCTTTCACTCCTCTAGGGCCTTCCTTTGCTCAATTTAACAATGAATGCAGAGCTAATCAGCTCTCTCGGAAATGCACCACTGTCGAAGAAGGTAATCCCTTCTTCTGTCCTCTCAATGGGCCGTCGCCTCCTAAAGAACTTTGGGAAAAGGCTTTGCACAGATTCACACTGTTCCCTCAAAAGAAGTTAGTTCAAGTATTGTGCCCAAACAAGTGAGTTTTATAAACACATGCTTGCCAGGACACTCACCCCACCTGCGAGTAAGAAGTGCCAGTCCAGGCAGACCTGCACATGGCAGCCAAAGCTGAGACCCTTCAGATAAGAAGGGGGCATGAAAGGGGAGATTAGAGGTCCCATTGAGAGGAGGGCGTTCATTTCTGTACCTTCCTCCTTTTACACAACCAAGTGTCAAGGAAACACCTTGTTGACATCTTATTTACCAAATAATGATCATAATTGGAACTCGTCTTTCCCCTGATGACCCCTGTGGGCCGGCTGGATTGCTCTGCCAGGGAAACAACAACAGAACCATGTAGAACGTAGAAAAATGGTTGTGTAAGGGAGGACAGCAAAGGAGCCAAAACGTCTTTCGGTGCCACGAAAAGCAATGTACAACTAATGTTAGGTCAGACATTTTAGATCAAACATGTCAAAGTATTTGTAAGCTTTGCACATCCTCTGTGTTGTAAAAATATAGCGATGATGAAAAATATTTGATCCCTACAAGATTTATTTTGTTCTTGGTTTTTGTCATTAGCATGATTATCTCATTCAGCATACTAACTTTAATGGATGACAAAGAGTAGATACAAAAATGATGATTTAATTTAATAGAGGGCAAGATAATCTTGCATTTACCATCAACCATTTATAATAACTGATAAAAAAGTCTTTTACATCCCTGGGAAAAGGGTGATTACTGTTTTGTTATTATTTTAGATAGCTTCATCTCATAATATATTAAATTATAATTTGAGAACTGCAATTTTGTATTTTGCCAATAACTGAAAGAAAATGTGAGTGCACTCCATTTTTACCCAGTGAGTTGATATGTAAATTGTATCCTACTAATTTGTGTTATAAAAATCTGCTGGTTCATTTGTGTCATAGTCTATAACACGCAACACTTTTATAGATTCATGTAAAGAGAACAAACTGTGGTAGTTAGTGGAAGATTGTTGTTGACAAAAGGTCAAGTTATCAGTAGACAAGATATCAGCTCATACTTAATCAACTTTGAAATACCTTCAGAAAACCTGAGGTTTTCCAACAAGGCTTTTTTCCAACAAGGCCTGCTTCATGGGAAGTGAAATCTAAAAAAATAATGTCTTCAGGCTTTTGCACATTGTTTTTAGCTTCTGGAAAATGAGTATTAATATCACCTGTTAGTGCTGAAAACATTTGTTGACTTTATCGGAGATGAAAAAGGGGCCATAATCCCACTGCTACAGGTAATATACACTAGCAACGAATCTTTCTTTTCTAGTTTCTTTAAAGCTTTCTTCACAATTTTGTGTGGTGAACAAGTTGGATGAACATGTAAAACGGCACATAACGCCAATCAGGACTCAAACGCACAATCTACCCCCACGCAGAGAGTGACACGACCTCTGACCGTGGGGCCAAAACTTCCGTCTACCAGGCCGACTCTGCCATGTCCAATCTGTGATGACACGTTGGTGCAAGGTGATGGGAGGAGAAGTGACAAAACCAGAGGAACGCCGGGAATTCAGGCAGATGAGTGTGCCAACAGATTTGGGTTGCAATTTTAGCCTAACACGCAAAGAAATAACAGATGTTAGGTTATTGTCCTACATAGTTCAGAATATCTTAGTGACACTATAAAATATCAAATGTTTGGTTTCATTTCTATGAATATTCCTTTAAAGTGTAAGGTCATACTAAAAAAGCCAAAACGTTGTATCTGACTTTTTTTAGCCAGATACAACTGGCTAAAAAAGTTTAGCCAGTCAAGCACACAAAATAACGGGTGATATTTTGTGTGCTTGAAGCTGGGAAAAAGACTCATAATCCCTCTCAGAATCCTTGACTAATGGGATTTTTGACTTGGAGGTTTTAGACCCACAACACCTAAAGGGGGCGAAGGTCAGAGTGAATTTGAGAGAAAGCAGATGAGTACAGATGAAAAGACACCTGAGCAAGCAACAAGCTACAAAATTCTGAAAAAGTTGGGTGCCACTTCTATTTTTCCATTTATGTAACTTTGTGAAATTCCATCATTAATAATGAAAAGTGTTTGCTTTTCATCAGTTACATAATGCTTCTATGGAGCATTCAGTGGCTCTCAAAGAGATGCTGTTTCAGCAGAAGGAAAAGGGACGGCGAAGGTCCATAGGTGTATTGGAATCTGCAGAAATGAGATCTAAGCTTCTTGAGGCTCACTGGGGAGTCCTACCTCCTAGTTACTGGTATCTCCAAAGAATGGGGGCGAGAGGTGAGGGTGAAAGGGATCAGCTCTGCTCAGGTCACCTCACTGATCTGCACAGGAAACACCAGGCATGGGAACCCAACAGGGAGCCTCACCCGGTGCCTGCAATTTAAATCTGCCCTTAAGTCCTTATTTAAGAGAAAACACACATGATCTGACAGGAAACGCTGCTGAATCACCAAACTGAAATGGGGCATGCTTATTCCATCCCCTAAAGATTAAAACTGCAAATTGGCAATGATCAAAGTGACTGATAAGAAGCATCACATCTACATCAAAGCCAGGGTGATATTTAAAGCAAGTCTTTGTCAGTTAGTGCACAGGAGCAAGGTACAGAGCATACACCTCTGTTACCACATGAACAGTGATTCAACAGTAATGCCAGGGCTGTGATGGCCACGAGTAAATATTAGTTCAGGATTTCAAAAGTATTTGCTTAGTTTTTGTTATCCAAACATTTTCATCCAGAAATAGACAAGATGGGTTGCAACCTACCATTGATTAAAACAAGATAACGTGCTGTCTCATGTGATGTAACTCCATAATTTTATTACCTTATGTCCTGCTGGATCAACTAAAATGAGTGTTGGGAGGCTTGTGCTCCTGCAAAATTGTCAAGGCCAAATGTTGGTTTTATCCCTAGAGTATAACATTTTTATTTCATAAAGCCAACTATTTTTGATTCTCTTTTGAATCACTTTGAGCTTCATTTTTCTGGATAACAAAGTATCTTCTCTAAAGCTCATAAGATGTCACTGCTATTTGCATGTTGTGAGATTTGACTGAGATCTCCTGCTTTTGTTACAATTCTCTCGGTTTGTGCTCCCTGTCCCCTTTACACTTCTGTTTGTGCTATGGACTTAGTGAGATTTTAGGCAAAGCAAGTTAAATTGTGCTTTACGTGATGGAAATGTGAAATACAAACGAGCGAGAAGCATTACATTGCAGTGATGGAAAGCAGTGAAGAGTTGGAATACTGACTTCAATTGATGTTCTAGTCAGTAATTGAAGGTAACCCTAAGCAAATTGGTTATCACCAACGCAACTTGGCACAAAATTTTGATTGTACTTTTGTTCCCAAAGAAAAGAAGTGAAATGTGTAACAATATTTTTTATTCCACCCACTTTATTTTTAAATCCCTAGGAGCTACAAAGATTTACAACCCAGATGAGGAAATCTATTAACACAACCATTGCAGAGCAAAACCACAAATCAGACCTTTAACAAAGAAATTTATTGTTGAAGGAAAGCCTTTAGAAGCCATATTTGTAGATTTTCACAAGTTATTCAGAGGACACACTGGGAGTCATATGAAGCTTCAGATCAGGGGAAACAGACACTTTATATCAGCCTGGCATGAACACACAATCCCTGCAATAGAATTTATGATTTTCTTCATAGGAAAGCTGACCAGAGATTAAGGAAAGATGAAAATGTTAAATGCTTTTGTTGTAAAAGTACTTTGTAATGAAACAGTAATCTCCAGACTCTCCCAAAATTAAAACCATAATTTTAGGATGTCATATTTTTTTCAAAACTAATATGTATAGTTTGTTTTTACCTTTAAAGAGATTTTTTTTTTCTGCTTACATGCATGCTCAGGACACCGTTTTACTGTCAAAGTTTTTCAGATTTAAAACAGTCTTTTAAAGCTAATTTTAAAAGTATAAATACACAAGCTCCATTTGAGACATGGCAAAACATGCAAACCCCCAATCCCCCAAAAAACAAATTTAATATTTTTCCAGGCTGATATCACAATGGAAGTATATATCATACCCCTATATTTTTAAAGACTTCAAAGATTTATGAAGTAGAGCTATGCCACTTATATTAAATACAAATATTTACTTATATATTATATAAGAAATTTTTAGTTAACCAGCACGTTGCAATATTCAATTGTGATCTTGCGGTAACTAAGGAAAAACAAAGAAATTGCTCCCTCTTGTGGCAATAACATGCTTTTGCAATATGATCTATGAATAAATAGATCATATTGCAATAATATAAATCACTGTGATGATCTATATATTATCAAAATGATATATAGATCATTGTGGTCTATAAATCACAATGGTCTATATATCATTGTGATATATAGATTAGAAAGCTTTTAGGAATTAAAAAAAAACTTTCTTTTCTAGGTAGTTGAAAGCCAGAAAGTACAGAGCGATGCAAGGACCATTTTAAATATATACACTGTTTGAGTGTTATCTTTCTTTGACATTCATTCAAATAAATTAACTTTCCATTGTATAATTCATTCGGATGAACTTGAAAATGTTTTGCACCAGTTTACCCCTGGACGCTAGGTGTCGCTGTACAATATTCTGTGCTGGAATAAATCGAAACGGCTTCCTGCGTATTTTGCAGCCCGTGTAGTTTTGTTTGCTCCCTGCCTGTCACCACAGCATGTAAACATTCATACACGGAACAGATCCGTGGTGAAACGCTACTGGGCGACAGGAGCCCTCTTATTTTATTTTATTCATCAATAAACCTGAGCAGGGAGGGAGGCTGCCCAGGTCGTTCTGCTGTGTATTTATATGAATATTAAAAAAAAGAAAGGAGAAGCTGGTGGACGCTTTCATTGTGAGGTGGACCGAGGTACAGCAGCTAAAGCGGGGCTCGCCGAACCACCATGGCAGCGGCGACAAGCGACGACGGAGCGGCTTTCTCCGACGTCCACAGCCGGGAATGGGATGAGTCCCAGCTCCGAAAATACTCGTTTCCAACCAAGCCCATTCCCCGGCTGTCTTGCACGGATCCCAGAGCAGAGATGCTTATAAACAACGAGGTAACACAGTTGCAGGGTTAGGTTACTAGAACTTTATTTTCATTTAAACAAATCTTCTTTTCATTATAATTTTAAGAGTCATCGAACATTTAATGTTGAAAAATGCAAACGTGAACTTGAAAAATAAGCCCGGCTCAAAATAAAAAAAATATAAACACGAACACTGAGATTAATGATAGTGAAAGTAAGTTATTAAAGAGCATAAGAAGTATTTTATTTCCTTTTCTGATATATTCACAATGTTTCTATTTTGTCTCGGATTATCTTTTATTTTTCTGATATGGTTAATTACATATAATAAAAGAAAGCCAAGAGAGGAAAAATGCCACAACTTTCCAGACTTAATTCCTCATACAGTTTTCTAAAAACAAATAGAAAAAGTTTTTTTTTTTTTTTTTAAATCTACATTTAGATGACCTTTTATGTGTTATTTGACTCTTTACATCTTGGGTTTATTATTTTACAGGTCTATACTTTTATTGCCTTGTTCAGAAACTGAAAAAAGACACTTTATTCCTTTTTTGTCTCAACCTCTTAGGTCAACAGTTTCAACTGGATTTGGGGCATTTTAACATTGGACCTGCTTTTTAATGCTAAACAATACCTATAAGTAATTATTTTAATTTAATTATTTTCTATTTATTCATTCATATAAGTCTAGCATGAGATAAATATGAAAAAAACCCAGCAATTTTTAATAGATATGAACTACATATTTGTTGTTGCTCCTGTGCTATGTCCTTGTGTAACTGGCTTACAAAAAATAAATCAGTAGTTGGGGTCACAAGTCTTGTATGCTTTTATATTTATGGGTCAAAAGCTGTGGATAAGATTCAGTCAGAAGTATTGTTTTAGAATTTGGAGAACAAACTCCTCCTGTGCAGGGGAGTTTATGTAAATGGTTTGCGTTGTGGTGTGTATTTTGTATGAAAACCTATTTTATTTCTCTAATTTTGGTTGCTAATTTTTAGATTGGAGAAGTAAGAAATTGCTTACAGTGAATAAGTCTAATTTTAAAGCAAGATTATGTAGTACTTATTCTTTTATTTCATTTAGATAAAACCGAACCCCATTGAGTATCTAGGTCAGCTAAATCCAGAGAATTGATCAGCGGCATGAGTGCACCTGCTGACTCCAGTGTGGAGACACATTGATGTTTAATCCTGAAGAGTTTACCTAGAACAACTAAAACCAGATCTGAGAAGTTTTTACTACGTTCCTTAGATCAAATATACCAAAAGAGTCATGCAAATGCTTGCTCTTACTGATGAAAGTTTTAAATATGGAATATTTCTATGTGGTGTAGTAAAATTTTTTCATAGTAACATGTTAGAATAGACACAAGCTAAACATTCCAAATATATTCTTTTTTTATTGCATGCCATTTTATATTATATTTTTGTCCTGTTTTTTAAAATAATCCTGCTGTTTTAAAACGTTAACATCTGAATGAGTTGAGTTTTTTTGTACTTGAGGGAAGCAGATTACGCCGTTTTTTTTTTAGCCAGCTGACTAGCAGTGCACATCAACAGATCGAGGCCCTGTTGATGTGCACTGCTCTGAAACTCTTGATTTCTCCAACTCATTAAAAGCACGTCAAACCTGTAAGAACGAAATAGGACATTTGAACACAACAGACACCCTTCATATTACCGTTTGTTTTAAAGAAATACTTTACCTGGTCGGTGTGTCTGTTCAGGACAGACGGCCTTTGTTTACATTTCCCTTTGGGTCTTTCATTATTCATGAATATGCTGTTGTTTGAGTTTCAAATTAAATTTTGCCTATTTCACCTGTCTCCAAAAGGTTCCAGTGACTTATCTCTCATTTATTTAAACTGGTGGTTTTCTTGTCTTTCTGTGGTTTTTATGATTCAAAGCTAGGAGAATTATGGCACTCTGCTTTGATGCAACATGATATAGCATTATGACTTCATAGTGCATTCTCTGCAAAGGACATTGTTCTCTTAGGATTTTAAAGAGAATATATTACTTGATTAAAAATGAAGTGGCCCAGGTTTGCCTCCCAAATATTCACAAACACCCTGCTCTTCCATGAGCTGTTTGCATTGTCCCAAGGTTTGTGTTGCTTAAGACTTCATCTTTTGTGTAATCCAAATACAGACAGAGACGCATGTTGTAACCTAGAGAATCACAGTAGATCTGACATCTTCTCAAAAGGGAGCAGATTTCCTTTCCCTACCCTGCTTTATATGACTCTGTTACACAAACCTACTACAATGTTCATCTCCTGAGAACTATTTTACAAGAATAGCTTTAATCACTGTGTAAAAGTGAACTCCTTTCTAAATGACCTTCAAAAACTGGCTCAAGTGATGCAAATGCAACTTGAACTAGTGCTGAATGTGAGCTTTTCCTGTGTACTTCTGTTGCTGACAGATGTGTTAAACATTCACCTTTAAATCCTTCCTGTTGGAGATAGTTTCCAGATGTTCATACCCAAAACCTGATGGAGTTTAAAAGGCAACATGACTTTAAATATTAGTTGTAGATTAAATAACAGATGTTAGTTTAGATACCTAACCTAGAAGTTAGGTAGTTTTGCCTCATGTATTCATTCATTCAGCTATTTACTTTCGTTAATAATTGAAAGCAGGTCCAAATTGATTCTCATCTTGGTAGCGGAAAGAAGGCTTCTTTGAACACCTGTCTGTTCTACATACATTTTGTATAAATGCATCACATTAATGCTACGAGGCTTCTCCCTGCGTCATTTAACCCATCTAATTGGAACAAGACTGATAAGTCGCGAAACATAATCTTTTACCACTGCAGCTAATAATAAGCGGGAAAGCCAAACTCAACGCAGACCGGTACGTTTAAACAGTCCTCCAACAACATCATCTCCTCGCAGCCGCAGAGTTCAGCGTCCTCCGATGAAAGTGAAACCGAGAGCCAGCGCAGGCAGCCGAGCAGCGGGAGCGCGCACAGCAGGCTACGTTCGGTTTGTCACGTAGGCCTCCGAGCTCCGGGTGTGCACGTGGGTCATGCGCGTGACCCACGTGCACGTAAATCGGGAGATATTTTAAATCAATTTACACTTCCTTTGCATGATTTAAAACATGTACGTGACTGAGTGTGTGAGACGGTTTTGCAGCTTTGACAATGACTATTCTCATTTTCTGCTTAGGATGTAAACATCAATTGCATCAGTTCTTATCAGATTATTGGGAAATTGACAATGAAAAAATAAGCAGCAACACATGAAATGCTTTTGAATATTGCATTTTTATAATTCATCGCGTAATTGACATCTCAAAAACAATGTTCACTGTATTTTACATGTAATATGGCCTTTACAGTAGAGTTTCCTTGCTGCTGCTTTTAATTAAAACTGTGTGCCAGGCAGGTACATTAAAGTTGCAAGCAAAATCATTTATCCTGGGAGAGCATCATACAAGCTTACAGGTACTACAGTGGAGTATGTACAGCATTTTAATAGCTAAAGTTCTGGGACAGTTCTTGCCCCTCAGTTTATTTTGAAATTTGTAAAAAGTTTTTGAGACCAAAAATAAGAAGGAAATAATGCTCAATTGCCCCCAAAAGATAAACTTTTAACTGATCTGAACTTTTAAGTAATCTGCCTTATTTGGTGTTAAAATAAGTGTGTCTTGTAAAATAAATGTTACTTGAAAGTTCAAGTTCGTTACTATAAATTTTTTTTTTTTTTTGCATGAATACCAGGCACAAAGAACATTCAGCTTTGAATCACTTTAAATATGATATGAGCAAAAATGGCAGCTGATTGGAAGAGTTTTGATCTTACAAGTCAATATTTTTTACCCCATATTTTTGTCTTATTCCATGCATTTTTGACATTATCACCGAGTAATAATGAAAATAAAATGCACTAGTTATCACATGCCACCCCCAACAAAATACAATCACGTTTTTAAAACCGTCATTATCTGATACGTTGTCGTGATACGGCATGTTGTCCTTCAATACATTTACTGTAAGCAGGTTTATTTACTGTTAACAGAGTGTGCTTCAGATTTTTTCTCATATTCAGATGATTAAAAAGTATAACATGAAATTTCCGTTAGAAGAGTTGCTATTTCTGTCATGGCTACACTACTCAGTGTATTTGCTCCAGGTGTCACTACAATGTATCACCAGTGTATAAATGCATGTCACCTTGAAGACGTCAAGTTTTATTGGGCATCTTCTGGACTTAACCACCTTTTAAATAACTTCTATGAAGTAAAGTTTGGCTATATCTCCCTCTGAGCTCATGTGATATTTCACTGAACTATTTTCTGCTATTTATGTTTTGTTATTGTTTATATTTTTCATTTGTTTATTATTTAATGGGAACACAGCCTTCCTTCCAAAATCCATACCTTTTAAGATGAGTTTTGTAAGGATGAGAAATTAACTAAATATGCCTTAAGTCAAAAGTAACTAATTATGAAATGTGACCAAGAAAACAACTTTAAATGATCCAAAATAAGATCTTCTTAGCATTGAGGTGTACAGCAACCACCAGTCTTTGTTGTAATATTTCAATAATGTATTCCTGATCTTCCAGGAACCAGTGGTTTTAACGGACACCAACCTCATATATCCAGCACTGAAGTGGGACATCCCATACCTCCTGGAGAACATTGGAAATGGAGACTTCTCTGTTTACAGTTCAGAAAACCACAAATTCCTCTACTATGACGAGAAGAAAATGTGCAACTTTACGGACTTTGTTCCCAAATCTCGTCGAATGGAGATGAAATTCTCTGAGTTTGTGGATACCATGCAAAAAAGAGAAGAAGAGGGAGGAGAGGATAGGTAAGTTGTCAGACGTGATATGAGAAATGCTCAATTTTGCATTTCTGCTGTTTTAACCTCCAAAAGTATTGAGGAAAAGATATGTCTGTGACAGAACAAGTGACCAAGCAGTTATATGATGAAGACTTATTTCTGTAACCTGACTGATCTGGCAGCTCATACCCAGATCAGATACCAAAGAGACATCCGTTTTTAACTCGGTGACCCTTAAAGTAGCTGTTATTTAGTATAATTTCCACTTATATTAATGCAATTTCCTCCCCCCCAAGTGTTTGCAAACTGCAGGCAGTGATTTTTTTTTTTTTACACTCTCGTTTGCACAATTTTTAACACCAGCAGGACCAGGGCTCGTTTTTTCAGCCCTCTGCATGTGAAACTGCATGACTCATACTTAAAGCATGTCTCTTTCCTTGTGTGTTTCAAGAGTCTATTTGCAGCAAACACTGAATGACACAGTAGGAAAGAAGATTGTTGTTGATTTTCTTGGTTTCAACTGGAACTGGATCAACAGACAGCAAGCCACGCTGAACTGGGGACCGCTGACGTCCAACTTGCTGCTGGTTGGCATGGAGGGTGAGCCTCTCATTTCCTCCCTATAATCCATGATGCATGATAGCCTAAATGGCAGAATACTGGTATTGCAGAATACTGGCATACGTTCCCTGAATAGACATGGTGTATTCAGGGTGTGTACTCATCGCCCTGAGTACACCATGTCTGTGAGAGAGATACATAGGCACCCTTCTGTCAAAATATAATCTGGGATTGATTGATGAGTGATTAATGACCCTAATTAATTGCTTTTAATTTCCGGTCACATGAATCCCAAACCCCCAATCCGGTCACATGATGGACAGGGAGAGGGGTGACCTTAGAACTCAATGCAATACATTGTTTTAGGTGAACTCCTTCTGATCTCTATGAGTTTGAATTGGCCGCAATAGAAGCAGAGACAAAGGGTTCGGCGTTAGAAAATCAAGAATAATATACAACATAGTATATATTTGACACGTGTGGCTCTCTATATTTCCGATCATTTCAGTTGGGTCTCTGTCAGGGGTTGATTGGTATGATGTAAACGCCAGCACAGGATTCATTCTTGTAACTTTTGGGGGGAGGCCCCATGACAGTGCTGCTCACCAAGACATTTGTCTGTATGTGTATGTGTATGTGTATGTGTATGTGTGTGTGTTCGTGTTCGTGTGCGCATCCCTGCGTAAGAGTAAACCCACACCTCTACAGAAAACCTAGAGTTTAACTGTTTTACTGCATTATTTATGGTAGCACAATTAGTCAGTGCTGATTATGACTTTATGATTTCCTTCATCGGTTAAATTTTAAACTTTTATAGATTTTTTTTCTATAACACTTGCTAGTGTGATACATTTTAGTAAATGTTCCTCATTTGTACATGTAATTCTTAAGAATATGCGGCTGGTAGTAAACAGGCCTACGTGAGGTTACTCAAATTTAACTTTTATCTTTCCACAGTTAAAGTGGAAGAGAACCTCTAACATCACGTCCTTTCTAGAATTTGTCTTCACATCATTGTAAATGCTATTTTCATTCAGCTTTTTTCCTGCTCCTGAATCAACACTGATCTTCCCACTGCCCCATGCTTTCTCCAAAATAGTAAAGGTTGGTTTAAATACATTTGAAACTCAGATTTTTTTATGTAACACTTGCTAGTGTGATACATGTCAGTAAAAGTGGTCCTGTATTAAACCATTATGCACATTGAATTTGAAAAACAATAGAATATGAGCTCTTTACTCAAATCTTCATTGTGGTAAGATCATGTAAGTTTTCTTAAATCCATGGAAACTCAATATTTTGAGTTACTATGTATTTCGGAAAACTCTGTCCAGCTGAGGTTAGCTCAGCTGGACAAGGTGTGGTGTTAATAACGCTGAGGTAAGTGGTTCAATCCCCTTACTGGTCAATGGAATTCTAAAGTCTTTCAGACAAACAATACTTCAAAATAAAAAAGGTGGAAAATAAAATCAATACTTCAAAATAAAATCCCTGTCCACTGATCTGTCTAGACACACAAACACGAACGGCTTGGTGAGCAAAACCGGAGTTAATTACAACATTCTATTTAAATATACTGTATATTATTCTTGATTATTTAACACTTATTGTATTTTTCATACTGTTTTTTTATTTTCATACTTGTATTACTCATAAAACTCAGAGCCTGTCTCTGTTTCTGTTGGTTGAGTTGAAATTACCGGAAATATAGTGTCACACGTGGTAAGCATGCTGAGGTCATGAGACATCCTGGAGGGTGCGGGGGCATCATGTGACCGGATTGGGGATTCGGGGGGGATTCATGTGACCGGAAATTAAAAGCAATTAATTAGGGTCATTAATCACTCATCAATCACTCCCCGATTAAATTTTGACAGAAGGGTGCCTATATATCTCTCTTCTGTGAAACATGGTGGTCTTAGCATCATGTGCAGGGAAGTTGCCTAAATCTGATGGAAAAATGGATGAAGTTAAATGTAGGGCAGTCCTGAACAAAACAAGTTAGACGTTCACCTTCCAGCATGACAGTGATCCAAAACATAAAGCCAGATCTAGATCATTTGTCTCAGAAGAACTCAGTTTTGACGTAAATACAATCGGTGGCAAGACTTGGGGGAAATAAATGTAAATAACTTAATACATTTCCTTCAGCTTCTGCTCCATCACACAAGATGCCAAATATATCTATAATATATCTATTATACTGTTTTCAAGCCTCGTAGGTTTTCTTTTTTCACATTACTGTATATGTTTATCATTTTCTCAGGCAATGTGACTCCGGCACATTATGACGAGCAGCAGAACTTCTTTGCACAGATAAAAGGCCATAAGAGATGCATCCTCTTCCCCCCAGACCAGTTTGAGTGTCTCTATCCTTACCCTGTCCATCACCCGTGTGACAGACAGAGCCAAGTAAGTTAAGCTGCTTACGTCATTTAAGGTTTGGCAAATTTTGCTAATAGGCTTGTTCGTCTTTTTTCACCAACTTTTCTTCTATTTTAGGTTGATTTTGATAACCCTAACTATGAGAAGTTTCCAAATTTTAAAAACGTTGTTGGCTATGAAGCTGTTGTGGGACCTGGAGATGTTCTCTACATCCCGATGTATTGGTAAGATGTTCTTCCCCTTGATTTAAAAAAATAAAATAAAATTATGCAATATTATCAGAATAGCAGGTTTTTTCCCTCCCACCATTTTTTAAAACCTTTTGATCTTTATACTTTTAACCATCAAAGAGTTACACATCAGTTCATCTATTACTTTATCAACAGAATATGCAGCACTAGATGAAAATAGCTTTCGCTTTGATTGCCTCCTGTAATTAGAGTCTGCTGCTTCGGTTGATGTTACCTGAAACTGTATTACACAAGGTGCAAACCATATATCAACTCTGTGGAGAAACACAGCTGAGCTCACTAAGCACACACTAACCTCAAAACCAGATGTATTGCATTCCCACATGAATGAGTTTTTAGGTGCATAAAAAACATTTCTGAGAATGTCGGGGTGGAACACCCTTTGCGCTATTGACCTCCAAATATGTGAAAATATTATTAACACTACTTTCAGGTTGCTGTTTTAGCAGGATTGTGCAAACAGCAGGCAGTCCGAACACTAAGACATTGCGCAAAGTGTTAAAGCTCACCTGTCCTCTTGATGTGTTTCCAGATTTTAGTCAATCATATTTTTCTTGGTTTTGAAGGTGGCATCACATCGAGTCATTGTTGAACGGTGGAGTGACTATCACGGTTAACTTCTGGTACAAAGTAAATATACTTGAATCATCACATTACTGTCGCAAAATGCATAACTTTCCCACCTCACTTCTTTTGAACCTGCTTCTCTTTTATTCAGGGAGCTCCAACACCGAAGAAGATAGAGTACCCTCTGCGAGCTCATCAAAAAGTTGCCATCATGAGGAATATTGAGAAAATGCTTGGAGAAGCACTTGGAGATCCCCATGAGGTAAATGCTTAGTTTTAAGCCAGCCTTGCTGTCATCAAAAGAAGCTACAGCTATCATCTGAGCACCGTCTGCACATGAATGCCACATTGTCCGTTTCTAGAATATTTAAATAGGACCTATATTTAGGTCACTAGTTACATTGGAATCCCTCAGGCATGCTGACCCTCCCAACAACCCAGTTACTGTGAATATTCATGGCTAACTTGATTTTTTGTACTGTGGAAATGCTGTTTAGAACAGAGAGTTACATCAGATGTAACTCTATGATCGTCCTGCTGTGAAATCCTCTGTTTTCTCCCCTGCAGGTCGGGCCGTTACTAAAAACAATGATCAAAGGGCGATATGACCAGGGCCTCAGTTAGAGCTCCAATGTTGCAACTGCTGAATGGACTGCTCCACAAACTGTTTGCATGTTAAGTGTGTGTGTTTTTTTTTTTTTTTTTTTTTTTTTTCTTCTTCTTTTTGTGTGCATTCTGTCATTGGAGCTAGGCGCCAGTGCATGGCCGTAATCAGCCATAATGAAAAAAAATTCTGCTTCTGTCTCAGAATGCCGTTTTCTCAACAACTGCTCCGAGTAAAGGAAGAAAAATGAATTAAATTAGGACTTCATCCAACTTGAAGATGCTTTTTTTGCAGTTGGTGAGAAGAAATGAAGACATATTTCTTTGAATCAGTGTTTCCTTAAGTCTTACAATTTCTGCTTTTGGCCTTAAGTTTTAATATTTGTGTCTGCGAGGAAACAGTGTTTTGAGTGCTTGTTTAGATGAGGGGTAAAATAGAACCACAGAGAACATATAAAAAGATACTTTATCTACAAGTAATAAACTTAATCAATATTAAATTCTTATCACAAAACAACATTAGAAATGAGTGTTCTACGACAATTTATCTACATTAGGTAATTTCGTACTAATGTGCAGTCATTTATTAGCAAGACTGGCCACGATTTCAAAATATCAAAATCCATTGCTATATGATGATGATAAATGTATGGCTGTGAAACAAAGGATGCAGCTGAAGGTATATGAATAATTTTTATAAATGCTTTTGGTTGTCTTTAATTTGTATCTTAAGTGCTTTAATGGATTTGCAGCCAAAAAATCCGGTAAGAGGATTGCTGAAAATAAGTGTTGCAACTTTAGTTGCTAGAACTAGTTTCTCTTAAATTGTAATTACACCAAGTTAAAAGGTACAAATAATAATTATATTCTACCAGTTGACTGAACTAGTGAGACCAAGTGCTGGCATGAAGCTTTGTAAAAGCAAATGTTGCGAAGCTTAAAGCACCATCTAGTGGTCAGATTTGAAATAACTTGTTAGACTGTCCGGATTTTTTAGAATAGGAAACTAGAAATATAATCAGTAAGCAATATTTAGGCTCCATTATTGTTATCTCTAAGTTATCAATGATCTGACATGCACTTGTTTTGACCTTTTTTTCCCCCCAAAGCCTTTGTAAAGGCAAATGCTAATCAGCCTTTAATTTACGGTAAATGTCCCCTTTAAAGGTCTCTAGGACAGGTGGATACAAGACTTTCTTTGCTTCAAATATTTCTGAGGAGTTTTTCGGTGCTTCAGATCCGAGTGAAGCAAGAAGCAGAATATTGAGTGGTGTGCCAAACAAATTGAGCTCCATGTTCAAAAAGTTGGTTGACACAGATTTTCTTCTTGTTAACTGATGGTGAATAGAGTACTAATTGCACTCTATTCAAATGGTTTTAATTCATGTGTAAAAATTTATCTGGGTGGGGTTTCTTATGTGAATTGTTTACTGAATGCATTTGCCTGATACATGGCAAAAAAAGAAAGGTGATTTTAAACTTTTCTATATTATGGTGAATGTGTTTGCTTTCACTTTGGCATTAAAAGGTTTAAATGTGAAATTGTTACAGTTTCCTTTTATGTCAAGTTTGTTTGGTGATTCAGTTTTCAATATAAAAAACTTTTCTTTTATAAGATTGAGGTGTTTAAATGGCTTTTTTTTGTAGCCGTACTCAGACAAGGAAAGGACTCAAGATCAGGAATTGAATCCTGAATTAGACCTGTCAAATAAGAAATGAAGTATCTTATATTTAGTTTGTAAAAAAAAGTTTTGGTTGTTTATTTGGTATTTTAAATCCAGCTCAAGAACTGCTCCAGTTCAACCAAAGTGTAAAGTAGGCACTAGGACAAACTATTAGTAAAATGCTTCTTTGAACTTTTGAATTACTGCAACTTTAATCAGTGAGTCAAAAGTCAAAATACTGATTAGAAGAATTTCACAATTGTGGAACAAATTGTTAGAAACATGTTTCTTTAATACAAAACTGCATTTATTAAGCATTAATAGGTTTTTGTCATATAGAAAATGGGAGGAGGAAAAAAATGATTCTGGAAAACAATTTTTCCAAACTCAATTTTTGTTTTGAAAATGAAAACGCAAAAAAATCCACACTTTCCAAGACTGTGCATGAACCCTGACAGATGGCAATATGCAGACTGAAATGGTCCGCTCTGATTGACCTAAATAACTTGTATTGAGTTCTGTGAGAACCTAAACAGGAAGCATATGGTACTCTACAAAATGCATTTACTATAAATTACCAGACGTTTTTTCAAGCCATGGTAGAAAAGGAGGAAAAGAAAATTAGTTAACAGTTTCAGATAAGTCCGCTCCATGCTCTACATAACACCATTGCATGATAAATATAACATCACATCATCTGAACACCCAGTTCTGTTATACTACATTCAGGGAAACAATATATCACAGGTTTCAAATAGCTGCATATTACTTACAACAAACAGGAGCAGAATATAAATACTAAATCCTGGAAAAGAAAATCGGGTCAGCTTATTTGTCCTAAATGTACAACTAAGAAGAATAAAAGAGATCACTCATTTTTACAACAGTCTCAGGTGAAGCAAAATTCACACACAAACACAAATGAGATGAGAACCACAGCAGTATTATGTTTACCTGAAAGCACACAACCTTAAATCTTCATCAATGCAATCCCATTTCCAAAAAGTTGCAAAGATGGAGAACTAAAGTAATGATTTGCAAACCCTGTAGAATCCCTATTGTGAAGATCTGTTTTAAGTTTACAATCTGTTTCACATAAAACTGCTTAGAAGCCAACAATTGGCTGTTTTGAGCAGATTGTTCTAGTTTTACACCCTTCACTGTCAATTTAGAATTACCTAAAATGTCTTAACATTGCAGCATCTTTGTATGTGCATCATTTTTGAATATACAGTTTACATTTTAATTTAAATCTACAAGCATAAATAATTCTCCTTCATTGCTGCAATTTCTAAGTAAAGAATAATAAAAGCAGCAGTTAAAAAAATGCTCAAAACAAACAGGAATCACTTTTACATAGCAATTTCCTTTATGCAACACATGCAGAATTATCAGTATGTGATAATTCCACCAGGACCTTCTTGCAGCAAGAAAGTCCTGGGTTCAACTCCTGGCCCAGGATCTTTCTGCATGGAGTTTGCATGTTCTCCCTGTGCATGCGTGGGTTCTCTCCGGGTACTCTGGCTTCCTCCCACAGTCCAGGTTAATTGGTCTCTAAATTCTCCTTGGGTGTGTTTGTGTGCGGATGGTTGTTTGTCCTGTCTGACTCGGTGTTCCCCTGCGATGGATTTACGACCTGTCCAGGGTCAGTAAAGGCCCGAAATGTACCAGCACTCCTCCTGACCCACTGGGGACAAGGGTGTAAAGAAAATGGATGAATCATTAACTGTATGCTTGAGGCTAAGAAAATCTGATAACACTTAAGCTTGTAGTGTGCACACAAACACCGAAGGAGACAATATTTTTGCCAGAGAGAAAGTCAGGAATGCAGAAAACCTTCCACAGACCAATGTATGGCTACAAAAAGCAGCTCACTGAAGTTATTTTAGTCAACAGGGTTACGACTAGCAATTAGGGGATATTTCCAACAGTATTTGAACATTCTGTTGGAAAGGGCTGAAAATTGAATGGTGTTCTGTTTTTCCACAACTGCATATTATCTAAAAAACCAAAAACAAAATATAGATCATTTAAATGAAATATGATTATCAGATATGATATGTCATTTCTGTTTTAAAGTAAATAAAAAGTTGAGGGCAAGTTTGCAAATCATTGCCTTGTACATCTTATGCAGCCAACCAACATTTTTTGGAAATTTAGTTGCAATGGATTTACGATTCTGCATATCGAAACATTTATATATCAAAAATAAATATTCTGGACTTTAAAATGAAGCCCATCAGGTTCATATTTCACTATTTGGGGGATACCCACAATCCTCTATTCTGATATTCTACACAAAAAGGTTGTTATAGCATGTCCATCTCTAGAAAAATGTATTTACTGTGCAGCAAACTTAGGTATTAATTTAGCTTTCTAGTGAATCCTAAATTACTACAAGAATGACTTGTTTTTAAATATTTGTCCTACAGTGCAAGAAATGAACGAATCTGTCAGATGTAATAAAGTTTTGGGGCAGCGCAATCTGCGCTTAACCTCAAGGCTTCAACAAAATTTATGAATCTTGATGAAAACTTAAGGAAAAAAAAAAAAAAACTAAGACCTGTAATGTTCACAACAAACTTCAACAGCACCACTTATTTACAAAGATGATAAAAGTAATGTTCACAAGTTAATATTATAATCATGGATCCACATTTCCCCAAAAAAGAAGAAAGAAAAAGAGCTGTCAGTGCAACATCAGACCGGCTGAGGTGGCCAAAACAAATCAAATAGGCTATTTGTTATACAAACGAAAACAGATTGACTAAAAAAAAAAAAAGACAAAAAAAGATTAAAAAGCAACAGCGGTGCAACTTAAAAACAACGGCTTTATCCAAGGCATGATGGTTAATAACGTTTTAAAAATAAGCCACTGCCACACTGAAAAATGCTTGCTAATACCTGGGGGTTTGAGGGAATACATCAAGTTTTGGTTAAATGAGTTGGATAAAGAAGAAGTAGTGTAAACAATGCTGTTACTAGCGGCTCGTACAGTGCTGTGCTCGTCATCAATGGAACCTGTACTTCCGGGCCGGTTTCAGGTTGACGTAGGTCTTCTTCATGTCGTCTGTCTCGTTTTTCTTCACAAGTTGATATCTCTCTCCTTTTGTTGTGACCACCTGGTTTCCGTGGTAGCGAACAAGCTTCTTTGGAGCCTGATGAAGGGGGGAAAAAAAGTTTTATTGAACAATACAAAGAATTGGATTAAAAAGGAATATACCCAGCATCATACGTCTTTGGGAGCAACGGGTCGATGGGTTTTGTTATCTTCCTCACTGTCCACTAGCATGTACCTGTAGAATTCAGATGGAACATGTTGATTGGCTTGTGAGGATACTGCTGTTCAACAACCATAATATTAATAGTTTCACTTACTTCTCCAGGATGCTCTCTTTAAGTTTCTGGTCTGCAAGTGAGGAAATGCTCTTCCCTTGGTTTACCTGACGTGTCAGAATAAGATGGGTTTAGTCGTTTATGGTTCCTTGTAGACGTACTCCTGTTTCTTACCACTTTTTATTTACGCCACAAATAGAAACGTGAATGGATTTCATGTTACGGACCGTATTGCATAATTAAGAGTTGAAAATTTGCGACCTGATTTCCCTTGAAATTACTGGGAATGTTTATATTCCAGCCAAACTGGCAGATCTTGAGTCACTTTGCAAAGAAGAATGTGAAAATCTTCTGCCTCTATGTGTGCACAGCCAGTAGAAACCTTTCCTAAAAAATATGCAGCTGTAATTTTGGTGAACAAAGGACAACTCAGTGGGCTAAAGGTTTCCTTGTGTCTTTTTCTTTCATTTCAACATTAAGCACAACTTTTTGTTGGTCTGTCAAAGTGGCAATCAAATAACATGACAGAATCAATGGATTCATGGGCCATGAATACTTCTGCGAGCACTGTAGCTTAAAAACGTTAGAAATTAATGAAGCAAATAATTTCTCTGTAACAGAGAGGCTTACATTAATAGGAGTGGGGCTGAGCTGGACGTCCCCCTCTATGATGAGGCGCACTGCTTCCTCCATGTCTCCTTTGGCGATGGAAAGAGCGCTGCGAGCTTCGGACAAACTGCACTTTGGGAACATCTCCAGCAGGTGCTGCTCTTGGGACTCCCACTCAGACGCTGACAGCTAAAAAAAAGGCCATATTTATGGTTTGAATTTGCATAGTTAAAATTAAAGAACTATTTTAAAGCTTGAAGAGGTCAATGCTAATGTGTGTTGGCTTGTTAACCTTGGCTGTAGCGCCCTCTGTCTGTGGCTTAAGGCACAGAGGTTCTTGTCCTGGTTCTGGCTGACTGGTCAGGGTATTGAGTTTCAAAGAAACCTCTTCTGTCCCTGTCTTAGGCACACTGTTTTCTTTAAAATGTAACATAAGATAAAGTTTAACGCTTCGTTTGTAAAACAGGCTTGCCACAAAGCTATCATTTAAAAACATAAAAACTAACACTTACCCGACGTCCGAGCAGTTGCCAGTTTTGAAGCCAGACTGAACATCATTTCACAGACTTTGACACTGGAGCGTAAACAAAATAATCTTTAATCACCATCAGTTGACAGCAGTACAGCTGACCGGTCTCGCTTTTGCATGATCAGAACAGAGGTCGAGTGTGGCCGTGTTACCTGTCTATTTCGGCAAACCCGGGTATGTAGGCTTCCAGCATTTCTCCAAAGACCTCCACATCAAAATTCTCCTCGACGCTCTGCTGGGACCCCAGGTCCTCCAGGACCCCAGTGATGTACGAAAGAAGAACGTCATCCAGTGTGCTGCAGGAAGAACAAACCTAAGTCATATTTTACAAAAAAAACAAAAAAAAAACCTCAAATGTAAACTTTCAAATCTAATGGAAAAAATTTTAACTCCTTGAGTCTGTTTGAGAAGCTTTGTGAAAATCTATAATTTATAGTGCATAAACTATATTTTTTTATGGTGAATTTTTTAAGAAGAGCTCACAGAGTGAATTAAAATGTATTTATAAGGTTATAGCTTTTGCAAGTAGTACTCCCAAATTTGCTCACTATAGCTCTGGTTAAAATACCATCACTGTTTTTGAAAATGTCTCCCATCACATGCAAGAAGTTGTTGGTAAAGTGGAGAGCTCATTTAGCGACGTACTGCTGCATCCTCGGTGCACAAAGCCGCAGATCCTTCCTCACAGCAGCTGTACTGCAACTGCTCCCAACAGGCTTATAAAAACTTTATAACTCTCCTGTTATTTGCAGTTTTTTTTTATTTCTTGTAAATAGTCTGTTATTTACGCACATATAGACATGCCGATTATGTACATGTTATTCTTTAAATTATCCTCCTCACCTGTATTTCTTTTAATAAAATACTATTTTTAATAACTGTATAGTATTATGTCATAAATATGCCCGTCCTGCACAGTATTGAATTGTTTTTTACTTTTTTAGTGCATGCTCCACTTAACTTAATATATTGCTGTGACACCTGAAAAACAGAGTGACAATAAAGGACATTTCTATTCTATTGCAATAAGCATTTGAGACACTTAAATCTGCCAGATGTCATCTTCAAGGGCAGAAAAATGTAATGTTATGCAATGGGCCACATGCATATTTGGCATGCTGAGGCTGCATGCACTACTCCTGGTATATATTACTCAATCCAAATATTGCATCAACACAGTCAGTCCTTTGTAATTTTTCACAAAGAGATATTGTGATGATGATTAGAATTCAATTTATTCTCTAACTCTACTAAAAAGATTCTACAGTGTTTTAACAAAAAATATTGAAGACACTATTTACTTACATTGTATATGAACTTCAAGTATCCTATTGCAGATATGATAGAAGTTAACCAAACTTCTATCTTTTTGTTTTCCCAGTTCTGATAAAGTCTATGGGGTAACCAGAAGCTCCTGGAAAATTGGCATAAACTAAAACTGCAAAAGGACTAAAGATACTTTTTGTTAAGAATCGTAAGTCTGGGGAGTTTCCTTACCTGAGATCTGCATCAGGAATGTACGTCTGGATAAATTCGTGCAGGGCACTGTGGATGATTTTGTGGAGGTCCATGCTGTTCTCCCGTGCTATAAAACGACATACTGTTTAGCGGGCTGCAGCCGACGCACAGAAGATGATCAGAGTATTCATGTTGCACAGCAGCCACCCACAAATAACCAAGGTTCGCGTTGGTCATTTAAAGCTGTCACTTATCTATCAAGTAACGTTGCAGACTAAGACTTTAATGGAGGTGTTACAAAGCCCGTCTTCCCGAAAGCTTCGTTATCAAAGTTAGGAATGTTGACGCTAATCCTCCAGCTATCTTATGTAAATGTTGTCGAGCAACATTTGAATAACATGACCTCTTTTGTGTTAGCTTTGTTGTCCTGTTAGCACATTAAAGAGCTAATGGTCGTTACAGAGGCTACGTTATCAAAAGATAAACCACTTACAACAGGTCTCTGTAAATAATATAAGCATTTAATAGTATTGCACTCGTCAATGTCATGCAAACAACGTACTGTACGTAAAAAGCTAAAGATTATATAATAGATATAACGGAGAACTAGCACTGTTAGCTAACAAAAACAACCAGCAAGCAACCTAAGGAATTGCAGTTGCCTTGGTAACTGTAATCTGGGTTATTTAAAACTAAACGATTTAGACGGTGTAAAACTTACTGTGTCAGAGATTATGGATACATGAAGTTTGCAGTTTCCCCCAGATTTGTTAAAGGGGAAGATGGACAGTGCAGAGGTTATGCAGGCTCGATATATCTCGTTAGCCCGCACGATTCAAAACGTCGAATACGTCACTTCCTCTAAGTGTAAACAGTGAGGCCTATCAGAGATAGGCTAAAGGTGCGAAAGAGACAGACACATGGCTATATAAAAACAAAACATAACTATCTCATATGGTTGAAAGAAAAACAAAAAATGCTCACCCATAATCTATAAACAAGGTGCTCTTGAGGTGTAAAACTGAGTATCTGAATACCGAGAACACTGCAAAGTCTCTTTTTTGTTCTAAATTACCCGGAAACAACCATGGAACGCAACATCAAACCTAAAGACATCAGAAAACTTTGAGAAATTAGATGACAAATAACACCTTTCTTTGAGTGTTTTCAACTTTTTGTCATGTGATACATAAATCAACAAAAATGTTGCATAATTGTGAAGTAAAAGAAACACAAAACAAACACAAACAAAGCTCTAAAAATTGTGGCATCAATTTGCATTCACCCCACTTTTACTAGAATACTAAACTTTGTAGACTATATCAAATATACTTGTAAGACAGAGCAGTTGCATCCAGTAAAATATACATATTTTACTGGATGCTGGAAAGTTAAACAGGTGTGAATACTTTTGCAAGGGAAAATGCAAAATGTGACTAAATAAAAATAGTATTCTTACAAAGTCACCAAAAAGTAGGATGAAACATGCAGCATTTAAAGCTCCTTAATTAGGAAAGAAAATGTGAATCACAAACTAACCAGTGATATCTTGCATTAATTGAGAATCAGCATTTTTTTATTATAACAGTACTTTTATGCAATTTTGAGTTCAGTAGTTTCTTTCCCTGTCATATTGCTCACAATTCATGACGTCATTGTATGTGTTTGATCGCTCTATCAGGTAAGTGGTCATGTCAAAACTGAATTTTTAAATTCAGTTTTGACGACATTTTAATCATTTTTTTTTTCATTATGTTTGTATTACATCTCTTGTTTCCCTCAGCTCTGTTTCTTTGGTTGTTTGCTCTCTGCTTTCTGGTTTTGTGTACCACCACCACTTTGATTGTTTTGCAGTGTTCATATTACAATTTTAATTTTCTTCATTTTTACTATTTGATTGTCACTTATCAGTTTGACTTTTGTTGTTTTGTATATATAGAGATATATCTATATATCTCTATATATAGATATATGTATGAAATATAAAAAAACATATATATATATATATATTTAGGAAATGCATTCCGGGGATTCTGAAGTTCTCATTAACTTATATTTCAGGCTATATTTCATTTCATGATGCACTCTAGCAAGTGTTTACCAACAAATGTCAGTGCAATTTTAGCTTCTGTTTCCTTATAAGTGTTTGATGATCTGTCTCTGCTTTCTGCCTCTCTGTCTTACTGCTGGTCTCATCGACCTTGGGTTGGTAAAAAGTCTACTCTCACTTGGACATTATCTTATTATCTTTTGCCAGATCCATGCATAGTTGATGATCCAGGTGTTATCTGAGGCACCATCAATGATGCCATCAGAGCCTTCTTCAGTTACGTCCGCCTGTGTTGGTATTATAGCAGATATGTACCTGTGAATCATTAATGACAGGTCAATTGTTTCCTCGGCTGCGTAGGGGTGTCTCTTGCCGACTGTAGTATTTCATCGGGAAATATGGTACATGCACCGGATAAAACAAACAGGAGCGGTTCCCAACTTGGCTGACCTCTGTTTCAACTCTGAGCTCATGGCTAGACGGGTGCGACTGAGGTAACGAGACGTTGCTTTCCATCAACGGACAGCGCCTCCTCGGTTTTATGTTACCCTCGTGTGTTTACAGCATTATTCCAACAACAGCCTGAAAACTGTTTAACTATAATATCATGACGTAACTGTAACGCAAAAGAATACCACAGATCAACATCTATTTAGAACTTTCTTTCACTTTCACATAGATAATAGGGCAGTGCCTTGATGAGTTTCAGTCAGAAATAAATGTTGCCACACACTGTACCTTATTAAGCTTTTTCTCTCCTCCTAATCATAATTAATTTCTTTTCAGAATAACCCATGCTGAACTAGTGTGGTGGAGATAAAGTAGCGTTCTGTTTCTGCTTTATTTTAACATGAACATGTTTGAGCACTAGATGGCAGCATTGAGACATTTTATATCATCACGTTGCGATCGTTCATTGTTTGAAGAAACACCGGAAACATTTCTGTTGAATTAATGGTAATTAATGATGATTTATATACAAGTAAATATACAATTAAATAAACACGTTTTCATTAATAATATGCTACAATTTAGTGGTTTTAGTGATTTTTAAAATTTACATTTTCATACTATTATTACACATGATGTTCTGCTCTTGACTGCACACCACATGAATGTATTAAAAGGCCCCAAAACAATTAAAAATAACCTCAGTTGTATAAAAGTGTCTTCTTTTGCATTTTTGCATGCCCATTAAGTGAGAATGGGCAGTACAGCCACTCTGTAGTGTGACTAGAAAACACTGTGTTTCACCAGGTGTGGCAGCTGATGATGTTAAAATCTGATTCAAAGCATATGACATGGCGCCAATGCAAATAGTTATTTCTGTGTTTTTAAGGAATCTAGACTGATTTTGGCCATCTGAAGTTTGACATTTTGTACATTTAGGCTGCTCAGACCTCATCTGAATTCTTTTTCCTTATTTCTTTCTTTTGCAGAATGGTGTAGAGGGCTGTTTTTGTGTTGGGTTCAGTGAGGGGCAAAAGAGGAAGAACATATAACCCTGGCACCGTATTAAGCCTAAATGTTTTATTTAACACTCATTGAGGCCAAGTACATTTGTTTGTTCCTTGAAATGCTTATCTGATTTACTTTCATCAGCACAAACATCCCCTATTTGTTGAAATCCTTTAGATTCACTCCAGTCAGTGCTGCACCACTACAAAGTTTCATAAGGGGAAAATGTATTTAATTTAACAGAACTGAGACTGAGGACACAACCACAAGATACAGGAGGTGAACTAACATGTTTTCTATTAATAAACAAAGCAAATAATGAGAAATACTGAAGCAATGTAAAGTTTCAATGTTCTGGATAGGAACATTTTGTCTAATTCTCGGATTAAGCCAAATTGTTGTGGCAAAAGCCTGTCATGGTGACTGTTGTGTGCCTATCTGAAGCACAGAGATAATAGACAATTATAATGAATGCATGCTTTGTACCCTTTATTTCATAAAAATGAAAAAAAAAAGACTTTATCTTTACTTGAGAATAACTGAGATTTCAATGCATTTTTATTGCTTTATAAAAGAATAGGAAAAAATACAACTTTTTCAAAGAAAAGAAAAACAAGAAGTTATTTATAAAAGCCTCATATTAATGAAAGTAAGAGATAAACTTTATTAGGTGCTTTTATACTTCCACACTCTCACAGGCAAGGGTACAATCAGGCATGTCAACCAACAATGTTGAGGCACTGCTGATAATGTGCATAATGTACTAGTGGCACACATTTCCATTTTAACAGAAACAAAGAGGATTGGGGGTTGTCTGATGTGATATGTGAGAGTGAAAAAAATCATTTTAACAGTTTTCATCAGACTTACAAAAACACTAAAGGATTTCCTGCCAAATTAATTACCTTTTCCTCAGGTTTAGACAATGATGCTCAGACTTGTCTGTCGGAACACTTTTCTCTTATTAGCGTTCGATTTGCGGTTCAGCCAGAGTGACTTCATATTTAGATTTTATTGTATTTTCTCAGCGAACGATCTTCTTTGCATCAACGGCACAAATTATTTAATGTTTTCAGATGAATCACCTGCGCAGCAGTGATGAGATCAACATATTCACTCGACAGAGGTTTTGTTAAGATTTTTAACACTTAACGTATCAGCTCAGAACTAACACAAAAGGCGCATTTACAGAGTGAATTGAAGCACAGTGGAGTTTAATTAGATTCAGCTTCTACAACAACCCAAGGTCTGCTTTCAAATCACAACCCATCTTCAATCAGATCTTTGACTTACTGATCAGATTTTCTCTCTCTGCTTGGTTTTAAGAATCAGTCGAAAACAATAAGCAATAGACTTTTTCAGAAGCACAGTGAAGTGACCTCCACATTAATATTTTTCAACTCAAGAGTTATTGGGGATTGCCCTGAAGCATGAGATTTGTTAGTGTGTGGTTTGAAGTGAAAAGGCTGATCGGTACCTCTTCTGCTGGAAATGCATGGCCTTCTGTTCCCCCAGCCTGTTCATGGTCTTTTTATTCTTTTTAACTCTTTAAGCCACATACTGCAAAGGTAACTGCAGGACAGAAGACATAAGGAAACTAAGCGCTGCTTTGGGCTTCCAAACCAACAGGAGCGTCGCTAAAAGCCAGTGTTGGTTTTGCAGAAGAAATATTTTTCCCCATAATTTTTGATAAAGATGAACATTGTCCTCTACATGAAAGCGTCATTAAATATCATGTAGAATGACTGGAACTCTCATAAAAACGATTATCAAAACCAAACAACAACAAAAAAAAAAGCATCAGAGGAAGACAAATCCAATCAGATCAGAAAAACGAGCTGTAAAGTCAACACTTCAGTCAGGCTGTTTCTGATCTTGCTATGCATGCTGCTGTATTGATAAACAAATTTCACATAGGTCCAAATGTGAGGAAATGAATGGGTCTTTTGTTTTATTTTTGGTTTTTTATTTAATGATCAACAGACACCTTTCAGGTAATTATTGGCTGATTTGCTCAGAAAGTAGGTCAAGCTGTCAGTTTCACTTTTGTTTTCAGCTTCTGGCATGCTAATAAGAGTAAATCTTTGTAGGTGCAGACTTCATAGTGTACTTAATCTTTTCTGTAACATATGACTTGTATTGCTTGTGAATGATATTGCATGTACCTGGTATAAATATATCATTGTGAGAGATGCAATGCACAGGCAGGAGCACTTTTAACATGCCCTAAAGATCTGTACCAAACTGGCTTGTCTGGTGATTTATTGCCACACTATGAAATGCAAATTAAAGTGATAAAGTTATTTCCCTGTAACTTAACACCTTCCTACGCCATCACAATAAAATTCAGATACACAATACTGTTGTGATTGGGATATTAATCTTTTCAGGCAGAGATGATCGTGAGTACCTGCAGGAGATTTGATGATAAACTTAAAGCCTGTTAGTAGTGGTAACTCCTAATACGTAGAACATTTCCAAGATACATCAGGAAGCAGGATGTCCTGAAATCAATGCAAAGATAAACATGCTGAGAGTAACATTATAGCCTGAGCCATTGGCGTGTTTTACAAGGTTACAAAGTAAGAAACTGTCATATCAGTGAAAATACTGCCATTGGCAACCTTTTATAATTTTTTTTGAATGTCTGGTTATTATTGCTTGTTGAAATTAAAGTAAATGCAAATTTTTACCTTTGCTATTAAACTAGTGACATTTCTGTCTCAGGTTTTAATGTAATAAATAGTGATGGTTGCATTTTTATACAAAACCCTGTTTGGGATTTTTGGATTTGGAAATTTGACAGAAATTATTTTCCTCGAGGATCTAAGAAATTTCAAAGAAATTTCAAAACAACAATCCTCCAGGGTTTCATATCTTAGTTGATTAAATCTACTTCCAATCCAGTTTACAAAAATATAGCAAGATGTAGCTGACTGCAAATAAAATACATACAGATAACTTATGACTAAACTAAGGTATATTTTAGAACAAAAACTACATTTTTACCCACATCCACGGCCATCATGAGCTGTGGATAGTGACTGAAAGAGCAAGACTGTGAATACAAGCGGCGTAAATGAGTTTTCTGGGTTCCACTTTAGAGATGGAGTGAGAAGCTCAAGGGACTCAGAGTAGAGCTACTGCTTCTCCACATCGAGAGGAGCTAGTTGAAATGACACAGACATCTGGTAAGGACAAGATTAAAACTTACAAAAGAATAAAAACTGTCACAGGAGTACTTGGATAAATTATTGCACGGTTATCCCATCTTACAAAACAATTAATAAAAATATAAGTTGAGACATCTACTACTTCAAATAAAACATAAATCAATTCAGTCGTACTGAAAAAATACTTTTCTGAGTGAACAATTTTGTCAGCACATTTCTAATTGTTACATTCACCTGAACAGTTGCAATCTGGAAAAATTATCTAAAATTATATCAAAATTGGAGGAAAAAAAAAATTGTTATAAGAAGATGGGGATTGATGATCAGCATTGTGGTTAGTCTAGTGGCAATTTAGTCAGGACATGATGTCACTTCTTAAAAATTATCATGCGTAAAGAGGAGATCTGACATGTGTCTTCTCTAAACAGTAGTTGACACGTTTTTGTCCTGCGCTACAACAGATGAGCGCAATGACAGAGCGACTCAACATGCAACAAGCTCAGGTTGATATCTAAAAATAAATGGATTGGTCCGCCTTGTCCAGGTCTGTGTGTCTCTGTTGAACAGTCGATAGGTTAACCTGCCCCTGGCATCTATCTTGTGTGCCCTCCCCCCCTTTCATTACCATTGATCTGAAGGAAATAAAGAGCACACATGGTATAATATACAGCCCAGACAAACACCCTCTCTCAGTGATGGAGTGAATGGGCCAAATGTATGAAATATTGCCCCTCTGACACATTCTGTCTTCCTGTCAATACTGCAGCCTTTGCCCACAACCTGGATCAATAGTACCTTATCCTTTCTTGATAACACGTAACAATGTTGTCTGTTGTCTTCTGCTGATATTGAAGTTCTATTTCTGCCTCCTCACATACATTTATATGCTGATATGTATATCTGAGCATGTTTTCCTTCTTCTTCTTCTTTTTTTTTTTTTAAATCCCTTTTGTACTCTGAAGTGTGGGCCCGCCACAGTGAAAGGCATGGCAGTTACAAATTTACATGTTGGTTTTCTGGACGTTTCTCCGAAGCTTTTGGGGGTCTCTCATGTGTGAGACTGCTCAGCGGAGAGAAGACACCCCTCTGTAAAAACATCTGTTGTGTAAATGGCTGTCAGACTGTCTTTTGTGGGCTCCATCTCTTCTTCGCGCAAAGATTGTCATTTGTTTTGATCATTTATCTGGGTGAAAGAATAATAATAACAAAAAAAGAAAAGACAAAAGGAATCTGGAGTATGCAACCGTGCAGTTGAGCTATCTGCAGGAGTTTTCTTCGCTAGATTTATGTATTTATGATAAGAAACATTTTTATTTTATTTTATTTTTTAGAGGCATCAGGTTCTGCACACTGAGGCATGTGATACAACATTGCTTTTAATGAAAAAAAATGAACTATGATTCACTTTTAGGAATATGACAAGAAAAGTTTTTTTAAATTTTATAATTAATCTTTTCAGTAAGCGCACATTCTTTTTGCCTTACTGACAAGCTGCTTAAAGGTGATAACAATGAAAAAAAGCTCTTCAATTATTCATGCGAGGACCGTTATTTCTTTTGGAAAAGACCCACTGGAGAAAAGAAATAGTCTTTTGTTGTTTTCAATGATTTGAAAACTAGATTATTTTTGTGTGTGACACAAAAATCAGGACAAGTACAACAGAAAAACTCATCAAAATTGGAGTCTCCTCCCTGAGATTTACTGTCAACAAAATCTTTGTGTTGAAACATTCTCTCAGGACGGTGCTGCGATGGCAGTGACCTGTACAAAGGCAGGAAGTGTTTGGACAGCTTTTGTCCTCCAGTGCTGCAAAGCACAAAGCGACCATTTCTTTAAATTAGTCTGAGTGGTCTTTTAATTTTTTTTTTTCCAGAGTTGTAAAAACTATTCGGTATTAAATAATGAGTAAAATACTCCTGAAACCACCTTGTCTTCTAAACATTCACAGTAGATAAATACCATCTTAGCTGGATATGATAAAATAAGAACTTTGTCAATAAATTAAACATTATCCTCACAACATATAATTTGAAATTGAGATTTGAAAGGTTAACATATATTTTCTATTTCTATACAAACATAACCTGAAATTAATAAACACTGCAGACGTAACTCATAAAATTGAGTCTCAATAAAAGCTTTGTGTACTTTCTGGATGCTCTGGAGTGATTTAGACCTCCACAGAAAGCGTTTAGCAAACTTCCAAAACCTTGTGGTATGTAGTTTACCTGTCATCTCTTTTGTTGTTTTCCCCCCACTGTTGATTTGCATCAGCATGAAACAAAGAAGCTACAAAAACTGATATTTCTTACGATAAGCAATCTTAATAAAAATATACTATGTGTAATAGCTGCCTAACAAAACTCTGGCTGGAGATTTTAAACGTAACAATTTAGGTGGAAAAATCCTATAAATGTCCCTATACATGCACCACCTATGAGTTACAAGAGGGAGAATTTTTGTGTCCCAATGGATTTGAAAAGTTATGCTTACACTTTATATTTACATTATAATATGACACTAAATGAGATTTTTAAGAATGTACACCTCTATGTAAAAACAAAGAAACAAGGAAACAAACAAAATAAAACCTTATAGATAAATAACTTACAAAAAATATACTTAAGTAAAAGTGATGTAATAAGTTTTCCTCCACCAGATTCATTTAAATTGTAAATAGTTATATATAAAAAAAAGTTTACATGAATATGAGAAAAAAAACACTGTCCAGAAAAGCTAAATTAAATGTGATGCAAAAACCTTTCGTTTTCAACATTTTAAAAACTACAAAAATAAATTTATATTAATACTCCACAATTGTGACAACTTCCATGTGAAGTGCATAAGTCATTGACAATGAAATATATGACTTTCCTCTGAAGCAGGTGAATATTTGAGCAGTGACACCTCATAAACTAGCTGATGACCTATTTGTATGTTTTCTTATCTGTCTCCCAGACAATCCTTGGTCCCAGAGCACTTTGTTGTTTCCCCACAGGCCCATTATCAGATCTCCTATGTGGGCCTTCAGCAGATGCGGTTATTGTGGAAGACTACTTTTACAGCCCCATGAAGTCTGTGACAACAATGTTTTTTTTTTCTTTTCTTTTTACAAGTGAACACATTGTTACGATGGCAGCTTCCTATTGTGTTGTTTATATTGACTAAATAAACTTCCTTCTTAAATGTTTTAATCTTAAAATTAAATAAACACTAAACTGACATTTTAACCAGTTCCGATTTTACAACTATAAGGCTATTAATATTTTATATTAAACTGGAAATAATTAAACTTGATGACCTTAAGTTCAGAATTGGGCTTTTGCAATTATTAGGTTTTCAACACCTTTAATTTTATGTGCATTAGTTATTTTGCTTGTGCAAAAAAATAAAAATAAAAATCTAGCAGAGTTTATACATGTACACTGGGCCATTGTCACAAAGTCCTAATTTTTTAATTTTGATCTGAAGATATCCAGTGCTGCAGTGTACATTGTAAACAATGCTTTAAAAAATTTCTACTGTAAAAAATAACAAACAAAAAAAAATCATAACAATCATACAGGCTACATGTAAGAAGCTAACATCAGTAATAACAATGTGGACCTAAAAAATATAAAATTTGCTTCTTTGATTTATCACAAACGTACAACATTTAAATACTTTCTGTTAATCTTCCTGTTATAAAAACAGAAATTAGCTAACAGACATGAGCTAGCTAAATTAGCAAGTATTTACTAGCAACAATTAGCATGTGTTCTTAGCTGAGAGTTCTATTCTCTTGTAATAAATATTGCCCTGTACTCTGTCTGATAGAAGTTTAATCGTATTAGGGAACAAGACAACAGTTTTAATTGTTACCATAATAATAATATTTTCTACTGTCATAACACCGATTTAAAAGGAAATTACATCTGCTGTTTTTGATTATTAGCTCTTTTGATTGTTCATCAACACAATATCTCAGACTTGTCTCAGAAGCAATCAAAAAAGAAGGTGAAAGTGAAGCATGAATATTTCAGCCACTAAGGAGTGCCTGATTAATGTATCCAGAGTTTGGACTTTGTAACTCCGTAGGAAAAGCTTTGTCCTCCAAAACATTATGCAAACCAAAAGGTTTCTGCAGTTATTCTGTTATTTTTATCCATCTATTTTTAATTATTTGTGATAGAAAAACAAGCAATAATTTATAAAAAATTATTTGTGTTAGCTGATTAATACTACTGCTTTACTATGATTAATTTTCACACAATAGACTATACTAAATTTTTATATTGTTGTATCGCTATTGTTAGGTGTTTAAGTCAATATTTTAACTATGTAGATGTGGAGAATAAGTTCAACTAATTTAAAGCTTTTCTGTTTTTAGGTAAAAACAAAAAAAAAAAGAGCTCAGTGATATGTGCAGCAAACTTCCATTTTATGTTCTAATAGTCCTTTATGCTCTCACCCCTCAAATTGCACAGAAGAGAGTCTGTAAATATTTTAGCAGTATGACATTCCGGTCACTTTTAGTGAGGTTTCAACACAGATCAAATTTTAAACATGGGATTTATATATCAAACATATATCATAAACTGAGGGCTGAGAAACCTTACTTGTTAATGTGAAATTTATTACTTATCATTAGTCATCTTTTTCCAATCACGTCTCTGCACTGATCGTCCCTCCGCTATCTGTGGGAAATGCGTTATCTCCCTCTGCCATTCATGTACGCATTTATTGCTTTCTGAGTCTTTGGGATCAATCTTTTGGCCACCAGAGGAGCATAACTAATGACAACATTAGAATGGCTTTGTGAAAGGGACTGGCCGGATGCGGGTTAACCAAGCAGGAAATAATCTAGGATTTTATATCCTGCATGAATGACCAAAGGATATGCTGAGAATAAATTAATCCCCCCCAAAATTTTTTAGCAGTAAGGTTATCCTTTGACCAAAGTTGTGTTTGTGGGGTCAAAATGGTTTATTTTTTTCCATTTCTTTCTTCTTCTTCTTCTTGAGAGTGATTGCATGCTGCCCCCATGCACACATGGAATTTCTTGGCAGATAATGATCGTCATCTTAATGCTCTGCCAGGGTCAGGCAGTCTTTTCTGTCCCTTGACCGCTGGTCTAGACAGTCCTCCCCTGGAAAGCTCTTTTTTTTTCTTCCCTTCTCTCTTCCTTTTAAAGACCCACTTCTATTTTGCTGTTGTGCCCAAACAAGGATTTTATAAAACGGGTGACATCGCCACACAGGCTGTCTGCCGAATCTCCCTTAATTAAAGTGACGTTTAAAGCCTTCCTCAGACACTAATAAAGCCCCTCTCCATTAGGATCCTCCTAATTACTGTGTGCAAAGGAAAGAGGGACACACACAGATAGACAGTGTGGAGGTAAGCCTGCTGGCATTTGGCCCCATAAGCTGAGCACCACACAAAGGAAAATGTCCCCTGGGTTACTCATCCTAACAGAGAGACTCCCTTTTATTTTTTTTTTTCACCCTGTCCCTCCACCCACTCCGGTTTTCTCCTCATGAATGAAAGTATATGACATGTGCGGTTCAGTGTCCATTCATGGGGCTGGTGGAATGTGTGAACAATAGCTCTGAATGAATCTCAAACACATGATTAGTCATTAAGCTGTCTTTTGCCATTATTATTGTTTGAATGTGCAGGGTGGAAGTGAGAATGCCGTTGTGTGTGTAAACACCGATCGCTCAAGTGTAAGGTAAGTAGAAAGGATGCAGAGAAGTCATTTGGATCAGTTGGGAAACATTTCTGAAAGTTAGATAGTTGGGAAAGACAGACCTGCAAAGGCTAAGCATGTTTGGTCCTGGTTTCAAGGTTAACCACATGACGAAGGCGTAGATAAGAAAAATTTAAATACATTTTTGTGGAGACATGAGGGCCCAGAAAGTGCCTGTCCAAATTAGTTGCAGGCCTAGTTTGTTGTTATTTCATTAACCCAACAGCCAGAAGAGAAATAAAAGACGGGGTCGCAACCTTTAGCAGCAGGGAGGCCTGAAGTTCACAAGAGTGGCTCCATCAAACCGTCACCTGGAAGACAGGTTGAGGTTTATTAAGGGATGACAACTTTAATGTGAAAATTGAAAATCCTCTTATTCTTTCATAAAAAAAAAAAAGATTTATATTTGGCCCAACATGGCGGTAATAGGAAAGACAAAGCAACAGTGTGATTAGTAAAAAAAAAAAAGCTTTATTCATATGTATTTTAACACAGCTTTAGTGATACAGTGCTTTCAAAAATTATTCATAACCCTTAAACTTTGCTACATTTTGTTCTCTGGGATTTCTATTGGGATTTTATGAGATAGAGAAACATATATATATATATATATATATATATATATATATATATATATATATATATATATATATATATATATATATATATATATATATATATATATATATATATATATATATATATATATATATATATATATATATATATATATATATATATATATATATATATCAGGTCTGGGCTTTGACTTGGCCATCCTAAAACAAGCATGTCTCTTGATTTAAAACTTTTTATATTTAGGTTTGTTACTCTTTCCCAGTTGCTAGTCCTTTGCAACATCTGGCAAATTTTTTTTCCAAGACTGACTTGTATTTACTATAAGCTGACTAGATCTGTCGCACTTCAGGTGAACCAAACATTTGAAAAACAGCAACAGAAAAAAATGATCTTTGCTAAAGAAGTATCAGTTAAATTGATCCTCTTCTCCAGAGAAAAGCATCTGTTTTGTATCTGTCTTAAGTTTTGGTTCTAAGGTCACACAAATACTATCCCAGTTAATGGGACCATGCAGTCTATTTAAAAATAGACAATATCACTCCATCACTTGTGACGGAGTTCATCACATGTTTTTGAATTAGATAAATGTTGGATGTCACTGGATCTCTAGGATATTGTTCTCTGTCGCTGTGCAACATTTTGCATATGTGCTTCAAAACAAACCTGCCGGTATAATGCCGGGCCTTGTTGTTGTAACTTGAGCTGAGCAGTGACTCTTAATTTGCCAGCATTGACTTTATTAGAGTATATGGTTACAGACCCTTGGAAGGAGGCCTAATGTATTCTCCCCTGCTTGCCCATTCATACCTCTGCTGCTACTTCTGTTGCTTCTTCGTGACAAACAGACCTGATGGAAAGCCAAAGGAATCGGCATCATGGTTGTAAAAAGTTGCAATGACTGAAAATTTCTTAATTTTGCTTTCTTAAAATCAAATTTAGTTTTCTTTTTTATTTTAGAAATGTGAGTCACTCAGTAACATGAATCAAGGAAGGCGGCTGACTCGGCTGTAAAGTCAGCCGAGTCAGCCGGCTGCCTGTGGTGCAGGCAGATAGTAGAAGGCTCCAGTGAATGTCTACTGAGGCTGCAGACACATCAGCCTGCTTGATTTCACCTGGTAACTAAGCATGTAGTATTTACTCCTCGGCTGAAATGCAATCAGGGGTTGGTAGCTGGCAAGGAAGCAGTAAACGTGTGATTAGGTGCAGCAGCTTCTGAAACTCCTGAGTTTATCTTCAAGAACTGCTCTTGGAAAAAAAGAAAAAGAAAACTGAATTAACAAGAAAAAAAAACGATAGCCTTTCAAATATTTTAAGGAGAGAGATCTTCACAGCTTCTTGTCAAAATAATATCTGAATTAAAAACATTGATTGACAATGAAACAATGAGAATGTTGTTTCACGAATAAATTATCTTTAGAAGCAGGTTTCTACTCTGCTCACAGTAACCTCATGAATTCTTGAAGACAGATGTAACAGTGTCACTGCGGTGCCTCCTTCGGTCGGTGCCCTCGCCGTCCATGTGTAAACATTTTGCATCCTCCAGACAAGAGTCACCTCTCTAATCTGACTGAAGAAGTGTGTGAAGAGGTCCTTTATCTGCAGCCTGCTTTAACTGGTGGCTCACTGAAGAGCCATTTACCTTCACTAATGGGGGGTGAGGCTTTCACCAAGGCCGGTTTCCCTCTCGAGCCTCTGAAAAGAAAACTTGGCCAGAGAGGAGACGTTAAGAAAACCAGTTAATCTGCAGCAGTCTGTCTGCGTCTCAGCAAGGCAGTGGAACATGCTGCCCAGTGGCTTTTCAAGAGGTTTCAACTCTGCTTGGGTCAGATCAGCACTTTTCCCAGTTGAAGACACACCAGCTAAATAAATAAGTGGGTTGGCCATTGTTATCTGCTTACTCTATTTGGAAACCTTAAAATGTTGTTGGCTTCTTGCAAAAACTTCAGCATCTTTTTGTGTTGTTTACTATTTTCCATTTTGTAGACATTGGACTTTACACTCTTTTGAAAACTTAATAAATAACACTAAGAACAAGCTTTGGTGCCTAGCATTCCCAAGAAACAACAATATTAGAAGGAAAGTTGAAAATTTGTCATTGTTATGTATTTTTAATGAGGAATGCACCAGTGGCATGAATTTCCTGGGAACATTCAAACATCACTCCATGGAAAAAAAGAGCACAGGCCGCAGTTGGCATGTTTTCCTCTGGGATATCTCTCAATAATTTGAGAGATTAGTGATGCAATTTAAAACTAATAAATATTACTCTCAAAGATCTTTTAGCTGAGGATTTGGCCTTCTAAGGGATGATGCATTTCTCCTCTGATATCTCCAATTTCCTGATATTAGAAATACATTGCGCAATATATTGAAATAACGAGGTAGAACAGTGAGTGAAGTCCCATAAAGCCAATTTGGAAGCATCCAAGAAATTCCAGTTCTTTGAATACAGCGTGAAAAAGGTAAGGGTGGTTTAAATATTCTTCACACCCATCAATTACCACACAAAGTAGTGATACTTCATGTGATGTGACAGTTTGGACTTAAGTTGTTATGTAGTTTTAGCAAAGAAAAGCACCAAAGTAGCCAGAGGGAATAATCTGCGTGAGAACAAACAGGAAATGAAAACAAATGAAATCCTATTTACCTTTGCTGTGTTTCAATCTCACTATTAGACTTGTAAATTTGGTGGCTATAGATCACTTTGACCTGTTTCTACCTTAGACAAGAAAGCCTCTTTGTTTCTTTAGGAACATAAAGAAAGAGTTGCGGTAGAGGAGCACAAGTCGTATACCTCTATCGCAACCAAGTCAATGTTACTTACCATTGTTTGTGCCGCGAAGGCAGGTGGGGCGGGGCGGGGGGGGGGCAATAACCCCCAGACCTCCTGGCTTTACTGACCATTTATGGAGCAATTCCACAGTGGCAGGTGTAGTACACCAAGGTCATTAGTACCTGCAACAGGGCTGACCTGTTGTTAAAGACAACACAAATAAACAGAGGAGGAACTTGGAAGAATGGGGCTAATCTGTTAGGAAGCTCGGTGGCAGATCCCCAGTAGCAGCAGATAAAAGAAATGAGGCCGGCAGCTGGGTTAGGATTAGCAGGAGATGATTTGTGTTTGAAAGACAGGTACAATACAATGGATCGCAAAGGTATCCATACCTCTTTTAGTTTTACGCAGCGTATCTTGTTACAGCGAAAAAAATTAAAATAAATCTTTGCTCACCTACTTTTTCTGCAACACCCTAAAATAAGATCCAATAGTTTCTACTGGGTTCAGAAATCACTGAATTAGTAAAGCAGACTTGGGATGCAGAACAACAATCTATTCAATCTATTTTCCAAAATGGGGACTTTGAAGGCCATTTTACCTTCCAACTAAACTGACCACCAACCGAATCAATAATCAAGGCAGCCAAGTTCTCCATTGTAACATTGGAGGAGCCCACAGCTCAGGCGGGAGAATCTGACTGGACAACGATTAGGTATGCATATTATCCTGACTGCACAACTTCCTCACTGTGAAACATGGCAGCCATATCATGCTTTGGTGATGCTTTTCTTTAGCTTAATGAGGGTAATCCTGGAAACAAACCTGTCAGAAGCTTCAAAAGACCACAGGCCAAAGTGATAGTTCACCTTCCTGCAGAATGACGGCGCTTAACACACTCCCACAGCTACAATATGCATTGATCAGTATCAATGCATATTAATTTATCAGAATGAATAAATGAATTCTGATAAATTCAAATGAAATCCAAATGAAAATATTTTTGCAAGGCCTGAAAACTTGTACTCAGATTTCCTCTCCATTCAGTCCATTGAGTTAGGTTGATAAAAAGTGCAATCTGGTTGAAGTGTACCCCCAAAAAGGCTTGCAGGTGTAAATCCAGCAACATGAGCTTCACAAAGGTTTGTCTCAGAGAAGTCGCAAACAAGTGAATGCCACACATTTCACATTTTAATTTGCAAAGCATGTATAAAACTGTGTTTAATGATTTGAAATTTACCTCCAAATCATAAATCTGATCTAGTTTGTATTGGTCTATTACATAAAAACCCACTATAGTACTCTAGAATTTGTGGTTGTATCATGATAGAGAGGAGGTTGATAGATTATGATTACTTTTGCGCTTAAAAAAAAAAACTTTATACACTTTCTTTTCCCCAAAAGAGTTTCTTTTCCCCACTCTTTCAACATGGAAACACATGCACCCCCACCCACACACACCTAGGTGTGTGTCAGTCAATGCAACAGATGCTGTGTAGTATCTTCAACAGTAAAGGAGGGTTCAGAGGATATCTGCTGTCAGTCTGCACACCGCGGATCGTCTGTGACGCCGATCCCCTCATGTCACACACAAAACTGTGCAAACAGGAATGGAATTTGTGTGACTGTTGGTATAACAACTTGATTTATTCCTCTCAGTTCAACAGTGACGCGCTCCACTTTTCAGAGCAGTGTGTAAGACGCGAACTTGTTTGAAATAAGTAGTTGTGTTACCTAAATTTGCAAGCCTTGTGATTGTCCACATGCCTGCACAGACGTAAGGAGCGCAGTGAATTCCTAGAAGTTGTACTGCTCCTGTTTGGCCAGCTGAGGCCATGCTTTCCTCAGGGTGAGCTCCGTCTGCTCTCAGCCTCAGCATGCTCGGTGCACTTCTTTCCACCCAACGATGCTGTTCATTTGGCTGAATTGTTCCAAATATCCAGCGCACTATAATATTTAGTGCTGAGCAAACATAAGATATACAGAGTTTGAAGTCATAACTATTTGTGTGTCTGCTTCACATCTTATTATTTTCATTAAACTTCACTTTTGTCTTCTTAACTTTAAGCTGATTTTAAAACGACAGATCTGATAGAACGTTGTGCAAATTTTGCAGCTGTGTAGGACATAGCATTTAGTGAAATGCATTTTCTTATGATTTGACCAAAAGACTGAAAAATGTTAAAGGTTTAAATGAAGAAAATGCAAAATGCATGTTATTTCATTCAATGCAAAATGTTTATAATAATAATAATAATAATAATAATAATAATAATAATAATATATTATTATTATATTATTATTATTATTATTATTATTATTATTATTATTATTATTTCAGCGAAAATCCTGATTTAAATGAAATTTTTTGGATAAGCAATTTTTCCAATCAACAGTTATGTCCAATAGTCTTTTCCACCCTTGCTTTGATTAATATATGTTTTAAAATATTGTTTCTATAAGAATAGAGGGATCTCGATAACTCTGAGCTTTTTCTGGACGCCTTCCATACTTTCCTTGGCTTTTGGTTGCTTTTTCACTCATTTTCTGTTTCATTTTAAACTTTTAGTTCTAATTCTAGTTTGGACCACTTTACTGTGAAAACATGGCAGGTTATAACCCCAGATCAACCCAGAACCACTCTGCTGGTATTTATGCAAATCACATGATCACCTTGGATACAGCTGGCTATATGTAAGCTATAAAATATTAATTTAAACTTTGAATTAAACCTCCATGGTCCACATGAACTGTTTTGAGTATGAGATTTAAGATGAATAAACCTGCAAATGTAGGAAACACAAAGCAGCGAAATGGCCATCACCTGTCACAAGTTTACACCAGGTCTCATGTTTAATTTCTGTTGGCGATGAAAAAATGCAAAAGTGCCCATACTGTGCAGTTTGATACACAGTTTGGCTTCTGCATCTCATCCTGCTCCAGTTTGCAGGCCAGCCTTCCTCCTGCTCTCCTTGAGCTCGTCAAGTAGGAAAAGCCCGGCAGATGGAAAAGGATATGCTGATCTTGCTGGTGGGTGCAGAGGCGCTCCTTTGTTTCCTGGCATGTCTCACATACTTGAAGCAGCCTGATAAGCCTCAGGACCATGAAACACTGCTTTATGTTTGGGCTCAGTAACGTACCAGAGAACGCAGAGCGGACCTGTAGGGAGAGACCAGCCAGGTAATACCTGCTCAGAGTCACACCTCGCTAAAGAGAGAAAACTGCACAAAATGTTGCTAATATAGACTTTGCTCAGGAAACAGGAAGAGGCGTATTACAGATATTATAAAATAAGTAACTTGCTATCTCTGTTCCAGAGTTATTCATGTTTCGCTCCGCTCTGAGGGGACAGTGAGAGGTAAAGGAGGGGTGCTGGTGGGTAGGGAGGCGGGGGCTTGGCTGTTTCCTGAAATCGGATTAGTAGCTACTCTACACTTAGATTGCAGAGACTGAGGTTTCAGCTTAGCCCAGCTCAAGACCACCCAACAGGTAAACAGGTACATTACTATGGGGAAGGAGGAAAAATGACTGCTGCAAGGATATAGAGGATAAAAATGCTCATGAGAGATGGATATACTGCGGGTGAAATATATACGATGCTCACTGACGGGCTTGGGAAAGTGGATTTCTTCAGGTCAATCTAAAATTAATTCAGTAATCTGCTTGATAAAGTTGTGACATTTCAAAAGATTTAAGTGAACAAGGAAAAAGCAATAAAAGTGAAAAAAAAAAGAGGCAAGCCTTGGAGATGTTTTCCGAAAAAGCCAATTTGTGAACTTCATTTTCCAACCAACTCTCTGGACCTCCACAAAAGAGCAACATATCTCAGCCCCAGCCCTCCCCCGCTCGCCAAGATATCTAAAACCTCACACTGTCATGCTGCTGCCACTGCATCCACAGAAACCTCCTGAAAATTAGTTTTTGGCAACCGGCTCGCAAACACACTCTCCTGTCTGCTGCAAGCCACCGAGGCTTTGTTAGGCAGGCCCGCTCTGAGCCCAGAGCCTTCAAGACCCCCATTATGCAGCAGGACTCAGCGGGGCAGAAAGAGCAGGAGTGTTTTCGCCAGTCATGTGGGCACACAGGCATTATACACTCTTCAGTGGCACTGTAGATATTTTTGTGAGCCTTACAAACAGAGGGGGAGGCCTGCAAAGAGAAGTTTTGATAATTGGGAGTTATATAAGTTCCCAAATCCGCACAGGAGGATTTTAAGTTTTTTTTTTTTCTCCCCTCCTTTTTTCCCTATTGTGTGTTTTGAAAAGCTGTGTGGGAAGGCCCCACTGCGAAGGTGACAAATCCTTTGACATAAATCTTTGTCTAAAGGTTAAAGGAATACAGTCAAGTGCTCAGGAGGGGTGGCCTCTAATTGCCTGCATTGCTCCAGCTTTTCCAAGCAGTGTTTTACAAATTAAACTGCCATCCCTGCACATACGGAGCATTTGTCTGATTGTGCACGTGCTCCAAGCATTTGTGTGTCTTTGTTTATGCGTAACCCTGTGTGTCCACTTAATGTCTTATTGTTAGAGGGGGATGTAGGGTGGAGGGGAGAAAAAAAAAAAGTCTGTATGGAGTGTTCGTCAAGATGCACGCACATCAGCTGCAGCTGGGTCGGAAGAGCTGGAGGTTTTCCTAATCAGTGATGGACAAACTCGGGGCTCCCTGCGCCTCAAACATCACTGCTTCTGTCAGGGGCCCCGAGAGCAGAGCAAGCGGGCTGAACAGCTCTGATCAGCAGCGTTGTGTTTTTATTTTTTTTCCTCTCTCTCTTGAATCTCACAGGGGAACATGTGTGCATGCGTGCGTGTGTGTGTGTGTGTGTGTGTGTTTGAGATGCAAGGATGCATGGTGTTAACCCTCCCCTGAGTTGTAATGCATGAACTGTTAGCAAAACATTGTTGCTGCTGTTTCCTTCTATGATAATAAGACAAGGATTGGGGTGGGGCCACTGAGGGCTGCACAGATGTGAGTCAAGGCTGACATCCCAAGATTCATATCGCACCTTTAGTGAAGGATATTGCGCATTTGGCAGACCTTACTCAAAAGTTCAAAGTCAAACCCAATAATGGTTCAGCGTTCCATCATAAATGTCAATTTAGTGACACATAGTTTGAATAAGAATGACTGCTTTTTTTCACAATTGGGTTTATGCATAACAACTTAACTGCCTTATTTTTTGGGCATTTTTTCACCAGAATAGTGCATGGTACTGAAAACCACCAGAGTTACTATGTTCGATGAACACCAAAGTTCATATAACCTTTCAGACCTGCTTAAATGGAGGGGATTATGAGAAACTCTGGTAAACGTAGTATCACTCTTCTAAAAGTGGCTAAATTTCTCAAGTTTTACTGTATCTGAAAACTTGAGAAATTAAATCGAATTAACCTGGTACATAACTCCACAGGGAGCCAATTTAGCTCCCAACGGTTTTAGTACGTATATTGAACCAACTTAAACCAACCATTCAATAACCAACTCTCTGGAGGTTCTTGAGGACCAAACACTGAAAATTACTAGTAAAGAATTAATATGATACAATCAATCAGCAGAATCAACCAAGACTTGGTTTTGGTTCAGCAACTTACAATGTGTCTTTCATAACACTCTTGATCCAGAAGGGATGCTTTTTTAAAGTATTTTAAAAATATTTTGTCATAAAATAGTTTTGTAAGAGAATGATTTCTTTCTTTGCTGTTGTTTTTTGAATATAACATCTTATTAACATACCAGAAGTTCATTGTTCTTCAACTAGGGACTATGAACATGGCATTTACTCTGCAATATTAACAACAACTGTATCAAATCAAATAAAAGTAAATAAATAAATGGAGTCAAATATGTTTCTTCCCCATTTCTTTCCCCTAGAAAATCATTATAAACCTGCACTTGTGATCACAGCGCCTGCAATTCTGCATTTCAAGCTGTTAAAGCTGCTTGCCTCCATGTCACTGAGTTGCATCTTGTAGAGTGGAGAGTTTAGGGAGTGTAAATGTATTTATGAATGCGTGATTTTGTGAAAGTGTGCACTTGGCTCCTTCCTCTTGCTGTCTAATAACTGGTAACCCCAGCTGTGAGTGTGTGTGTGTGTATTAGGCTGCCTGTGTAAAGCTGTGGCTCGCCAGGGCACCGAAGCGTAACTCGGCCCCAGTCAGGCCAGTGCACAGAGGGCAGAGACCAAAAAGCCTCCAGCCGTGCTTTCTCTTTCAATCTTTCTCGTCTCCACTGAGATTTGGAAATAGGTAGCCTGGAAGATGTAACATGTATTTTGCTTTGTATACAACACTTTGGGAATCATTTTTCAGCACTCGGTAAATGCAAACGCGGTGGATTTTACCGACTTTGCAAACTGGTGGAAAAAGAAAGAAAGAAAGAAAAAAAAAGAGAAACCGTTTATTTTTACAAACGAAATTGCGCTTTTATCGCACTTCCAGTATTGAGATCAGCATGGTGCCAGAGCTAATTGTTAACTATTTTCATCCAGCATTTAGATCTGATAATATACGAGCTGACACAACTGACTTAATGGTTTTGAAGTGAATAGATCCCACTAATAAAGGAATAAAAGACTCAGAGTAGAGGAGGAAAACAGTGACTTTGCCCCGCAGGCCGGGCCCCTTCCAGTGGGACTAAAAAAAGCCTAATCTGCCATGCAAATTAAATCCTGCCTTCATGCACAGGCCCTCTCTAATGTCCTCCATTACACACATTTTATTTGTTGCCGTCTGATATTGCAAACAGATACGGTTCCAGCAACAGTCGGGGACATCGGACTCATGTGGGAATGATTACTGGGGAAGATGGAATTTGCATCCATTCTCGTTGCAGCAAAGTGCTATTTGCCTCGCAGGAATGAGCAGTGGGAATATTCCAGAACGGTCCTGGGATTGGGAATGATACTCTCACTAGATGTGTGTTTTTTTTTTCTTTTCTTCTTTGCCTTTGTGAGTTCTAAGCAGGATTGGGATATATTAGAGTTTTCCCTCAGGGATAATTGCAGAATCTTTTGAATTTACCTGTCTGTTTTATCTTTTTTCCTAATGAGGCTGTACTGAGCTTCATTACTCTGAACACTCTCAGTCTCTGTTTCTGTTGGACTGTCAAACACGTCCGTAAAAACACACGTTAATCCTATTTGCTCATAATCATGACAGGGATAATACTCTATGTGTAAAGCTGTGAAACTTTCCCCATTTTTAGAGGGAATTTCCAGAGGCAAAGTTCACCTTCCTGTGAGTGTAAAACGAGCCAGACCGTTTCTTTGTGATTAGGAATTAAAACAAGGGCTGGCAAGGCGGGGGAAATCCTGAGCCCTTAAGTAGCTTTCAAGGTTGCTTATTTAGACTGTTTGAATGTTCACAAAATGTGAGTAAATTAAATTGTGGCTCTTATTTCTGCGTGTAGTTTACTGAATTTTGGTGAAATTTTTTTTTTTCTTTTTTTCTGCTTAAAGCTTTAAAATGAACTAACATTTGAAAAACAACACAGAGCTGGTCAGAATAAGATATATGCTAAGGTTTAAAAAGTTACAGTTTCAAAACTCTTTCCACCTGATGCTTGCTCCTTTAATGAAATGCCACAGAAAGGTTTTGGAGAGTCTGGAGTTTTCTTTGAAGCACTGAAGTAATAAAATGCTGCCATTCCCACTTGGCGCTGTGGACTGCCAGGGAGCTGAATGAAAGACATTGCTTATTCTTCTTTCATTCATTCTTTCTTTGGCTAAAAGAAACACAAATTTGGTGGCTTATTTTCAGTATTTTGAGGGAACAGACACGGTGTGGAAATCTCTTTTAAAACTAAATTTGAGAAGACATGAACAGCAAAAAATAGACGGGTGTCCACTATTGCCTCAATGTTTGTTCATGTTAGAAGATAATGGTAAGAAATTGATGAGAAGTAAATGTATTAATTTATATGTGATGGAAAAACGTTTTGCACAAAAGTCTAAAACTTATCATTATCTGCTGCCTTATGTTGAAACTCCCAGCTTTGGCAAACACTAAAAATTGTGCGAAGTTACACTGCAAGGAAACGGAAGCATATGGTTTCAAAAGTCAGTATGATAGGTCACTTTTTTTTGTTGTTCTCAAAAAATATTCCACAATATATGGTTCTGTCTCTACCCTGTAACTTAGCTTTAAACCATTTTGTTCCCAGTTTTGATCAGTGAAAAATCATAGTCCCTTTGCTTACTCTCCAAGTTTCTGTTTGGGTATCAAACTCTTTTACTGCAAGAGTAAAATATTGTCCCTCCTTTTCTCCCTAAAGGAGGAGCATTATTCCTGTCCAATCACAACAAAGAAAACCACGACCAAAGCCAAGCTGTGTCGTTTTCAACCCATTATCCCTGCACGACTTTTTGACCAATCACTGTGAGAGAAACTGCCTCTGTAGGATAAACACAAACGAAATATGGAATATTTCCCGTGTCTCCGATATCAACATCCTGCCAAATAAAAATGAATATCCACCTTCCAAACAAAGGTATGCCTGGGAGTGTGGACCTCATTTCAAGCACAATTAACTTGAAATGGAGTGCTGCAAGATCAATAGTCCCCAGTTGATCCAGAGGGAGCTGTCAGTCTATGGAAATGGCACACGTATGGTAATATCCGCAGCTTAACAACAACTTAGAGGATTTACTGTTGCTGTTTTCAGGCCCACATGAATAACAAACAGTGGGCCACCCCCCTGGGAACCATTTTGTTTTATCCCAGCTTCAATTAATCTTTAAGGGGGAGGATACCATTTTGACAGAGTTGCAGGGGGGGATATGAGGAAGGCATTGGCAGATGTAAGAGGTGTACTGCTAATTAGAGAAATTACAGTTAGATGAGGCAGTCAGAGAAATAAACTAATGTGTATTTTTCAGGTTTCATCACACTAGTATTTGTTCTTTTTTGTCTGAGTCAACCAGTGATATAGTGTTGTTGCAAGTTAATTTTCTAATTAGGACACTTTGTCTCAGTGACACTTGCTATTGACCAACTTTCATAGATTAGAAAAATTACAGCGGATGAGATCTAACAGAGATGAGATCTCAAGAACTGGGAGGGGAATTGACTTCCAGCTGTCTGCTCTCCTCTCTGCTTTAGCTGAGAAAACTTGCAGCATTAAAAACTCTTGTGGAAGAAAAGTGAGCAAGGATCAGATACGTGCTTTGCTGTGATGCCACTAGACCAGAATCGTTTAGGTGTGTCAGGTGTGGAGGACCTCCGCATATAGACAAAGCAGTGTCCCCTGAAAGAGAGCAGCAGAACTTCAGTCAATCCAGAATTGATTTATCCTAACTTTGCGATTGATGAAGTCCGTTCAGGTTAAACGGTGGACTTTTCTCGATTAAATGTGCACTTTAAGGAGCTGCTATTGGAATTGACTTCCATGTGTCACCATCAGCTCAAGCCAGGTGGGAAATTGAGTTAAAAAACACAGCGTGAGAGCTAGAGATGGCCTCTGTGGAAGGCGTACTGTGTATGTCTTTCATCGCGTTGGTCAAAAATACAGACAGTTGATGAAACTACAAAAATTCACATTGCAGTTTTTATGCTCTTTGAATTTTGTCTTGTCTTCTTGAGCACAGAACAAATAGAGAATTGACTCTGCTCAGACATACTTGGCATTTGCACAATAACTGGACAGCCTCCACTAACTTCAAAGAGACACTCTTCTATTCTTATCTTGCAGTCTCTCGCTTTTTCACCTTCTCTCGTCTCTGCAGAGTCTCATATGCACATCTCCTTTTCTGCTGTTTTCCTCCTTCACTGTGTGCTGTGTTTGTAATCCTCGCTCCCCTTCATCACAGACAGACAACACACCATGCAGCACATGCGCTTAAACACTTCAAGTCTGATTATTCACCTCTACGAATCGGCTCATAGAGTCGGTTCGAAGAGTGAGAAACAGGGTAAACCCTCAACAGGCCATCAGTCCGTCACAGGGGATGATGGGAGAAACCAAATAAAACTTACAGTCATGTTTTGGGACTGTGGTCAGCCGGAGAACCCAGGAAGAACACATAAATGTACCTGGAGAACAACAAAGTGCATGCTGAAATAGTCTGGGATTCAAACATATGAATCTTCTTGCTGCTCTACCATGCAGCTCTTCTTGTATAGTTAGAACCAAAAGGCAGACACATACAATTTATAAATAGTGAAGGTTTATTTAGTGCTTTTTAAATTGAGTGCATGGACCTGTTTTTCTGGGGTTTTGTTTCAAAAACACGGAAAAGGCAGATTTTTTTTACTTTGTTTTTTTGTTTTGTTTTTTGTGTTGCTTTTGTGATTTCGAGGCTGCATTTGGAGGATTAGAGAAATTCTGAGAGCGCCTGAAAAAGCCGACAGAGTGGCTAAATAAATATTTAGTCTAGCTTATCTTACAATAACTAATAAGATTAAAAAGAGATTAAGAAGTCTGTTTTAGATGCTAAAAGTATCCAAAAAGAAGCAGACAGTGATTCAGGACTTTTGCCCAGAATTGTATCTGCAACGCTCTCCTTCCTTCAGTGCAGTTTTATGTGGGTGGACGCACATGACCTGCACAGAGGCAATTCCCCGAGAGCATGTCCAGATAAATCCAAATTGCAGGGATTTTATCACTTTCCTCTGATCTAGGTGAGGTTGGTAAAGAAATGAATAAATGAAAAAAAAAGGAGAAAACCCCCCAGGGGGTAGAGACTTTCCTCTTCTCCAGCTTTTATCATGTAAATAAGGCAAATGGGACTCTGCAAGCAGTAGAATTCCCCAGCCGTCACTTGGGCCAAATGCAACTTCCCTCCGTTTTAGACCCACAATGGGGAATACATTGTGGTGGCCTCAGTTTTAATTTAACCAGAGTGGCAGCTAAGAGAGGCCACCAGGGACTCCATCTCATGACTGCTGCAATCACTTGGGCTCAAGAAGGGAAACCCTCGTCCTACATTTCAATGTGCAAACCATCTTCCACATATCCACTAATTCACAGCTGACTGTTGCACCGACTCTGCAACTCCTCTCCTCTTTCCCTCAGAGAAAACATGCTTCCTGCTCCTCTCTAACATTTGATTCATTACGATCTGAAGCAGCACGTCAGTTCGCTTATTATGTCTTATGAAAAAAAAAGAAAAAAAAAAGCTCTTCAGAGATTCTAAAGACCAAAAGGGAAAAACTCCACCAAGAAGGCACTGCCTTGAAATTGACAGCTGTTATTGTGCTGTGCCATCTGGAGCATTTGCCATGTAACAGAAAAAGGTTAATACTCTATGATACGTGTTAGCAGAGATGGAGGTACCAGGAGCCTGTGCACCCGATGGAGAGAAATATCAGGCTATGTGGCTAATTTAATGGGTCAAATACGGTTGGGAGGTTGCCAAAACACCAGCCGTACCAGCAGCATTCCTAACAGGGCAGAGATTCACAAAGGGAAGTTAAAGCTTCACTTGGCATTATGCAGCTTTTAATTATAATTTTCTGCAGCTAAAGCGCAGAAATCCCAGAAATTCCATTTTCCACTTTATTTATTTCTTTGGTAACCCTTCTTTTGGGAAATCTATGCTCAGCCCGTGTGCGTTTTTTAGCGCGCAACGTGTGGAGTTTGTGTTTTTATTATGTTGAGGCTGTCATTACTCATTGACCACAGATGTAAATGGAACTAAACAATGGGATGTGCGTGCTGTGGGTAGTGATTGCCCCTTGAGAGGGACAGGGCCCTGCTGAAATTAATAGGCCTCCTGTGGCTAAATAAGCAATGGCAAAATAAGTCTAAATGTCCCCCAACCACACAACAGACAGGACCCAGGAATCGAAACAGCAGGTAGTTATTATACGAGTTGCTTAGGAGGGACTTATCACAAACCAATGTGATATTGAAAGAATGACAGTGGCTGTATATAATTTTGTATTTATTTTTATTTTTTTTTAGAATAATGCCTCATTAAAAGCACAAGACACATGTAATGTTTTTTTTACTATTGAGGGAAAACTCAGTTATTTGAGAGATTAGCTCATTTCTAATTCTGAGTGCGGGTTCACAAAGTGGTCCAATATTTAAAATGACTGGCAGGGGGTAAATTAGTGCTCCAAGATAAATTATCATACAATCAAGAAGCCCAGAACGGGCCAAAATACAAATCATGCAATATAGAATAGAGACCCCCAAATCACTGGAGACAAACCAAACCTTCCACTTTTCCTAACAACAATTTTAAGGCTTTAGTTGTTTATTTATTTATTTATTTATTTTTATACATCTACTGTCTTCTGCAATAGAAAGACTTGTTGTCATTTTAAGAGGCAATTTTTCTTCGTAGTTTCTTCAATGTATATGAATAAAATAAATAAAATATTTGCCTGCTTATTTGCTAGATCCCTGTATGAGAGAGAAAATGTGTTTCGAAACATATTCACAAATTCCCATGCCTTTACTTAATCTTTTAAACCATAGGACTTGGCACAAACATTAATGTGGTCCTTCAACAAGCTTCCCACAACAATTTGCTTGAACTTTTGCCCATTCCTCCTGACAGAATTGGTGCAGAACATTATATTGTCTAGAATGCAGATTCCTTGATTCCCCACCAACAGTACTTTGTGATGACTAAGGCAATGGCTAAAAGACAATAACTCCTGCCAGCTTTTAACCAATTTGGAGGTATGCTCACGGTCACTGTTCATTTGGAAGAGCTTCTTTTGCCCAAGCTGTTCCTGGCTGAAGTATTAAGACATTGCTTCAATTCTTCCACATAATGCTCATTCCCCATGATGCCATATATTTTGTAAAGAGCACCACTGTCTCCTCTAACAGAATAGTCCCACAACATGATGCTGCTGCACCTTGTACTTCACAACTAGATCTGTGTTCAGACACTTATCAACTTTAGGCAGTATCTTGCTAAAGTATTTTGGTTTTGATTTTGGGTTGACAGAACAGTAGGATGTCTAGAGATTCCCATGGTATTTATTCTTGATTATAACCATTTGAACAGATGATTGAGGCGCCTTCTGGCTTCTAAAACTTGTACCCAATGATGAACCAGACTTGTGGAGCTTCACTGTTCTCTTCCTGATGTCTTGGTTGATTTATGCCCCCCCTATTGTCGCACAAGGAATCATAATGTTTGAATTGTGTTTGAAAACATGTCAACAGGTGGGCGTCCAATTAATGCAAATGTTTTAAAGTAACCAATCAGAACCTTAGAAAGCCTTGACCTCATCATCTTCTGGGCTGTGCCAAACTGTCGAAGTCATAGAAAAATGATGTGTTATCATTCTGGCATTTATCAAATAGAAACAACTGGAAATCCCAACTGATCCAAAACGGGTTCCTGTTTTACGTCACTCGGGATTCCAAGTTGTTGGTCTATATTTTTATTTTCTTGGATCGCCTCTCCCGGGTTTTGCACTCTTCTTCTGTGTGGTGATAGAAAGTGGCTGTGTTGGTGATCTGTGCAGTACTGAAGGATGGGACTGCTGAGGTGGTCAATAATCTATTACCTCAAAGTGCCCTCCACAGAGTGACAAATGTCTGTCAGAGAAATGGGCCCTAAGAGGTCAGAGCTTGGCTACTGACCCCAGTTACAGAATGCAGCAAGCACAAGGGCCACTTCGAAATGCTGAGCCAGAAAATAACAGACTGCTCCCCTTCATTTAAAGGCATAAAACAAATGTCATCTCTTTTTATTTCATCAAGTTGTTCTTAATCTCCATTAGAATTAGAAAGGACAAAAATCTGACACATAATCCTCATTATGTGTCAGAGTTTTTAGTGGATCTTGAATAATTTCTTTGTACTTTGCTTAGGTACATTTATAAAACACCTTTCTTTCAATATTTTGAAGCTTTTCTGTTTGCCCTTGATAAATTTAATTATTTGAACCCACATTGTACTTTTATTTAGGTTATCTTTCTGCCAAGAAAATGTGTTTAATCCAAAACAGGTAAATGGCCAAACAAAATCTTAATAAAACTCTTAGAGTGAAAACACTTTTTTTTCTTCACAGAAGTGTGTTGAAATTTAACCTTGTTTGCTGCTGCATGACAAGGCTACATATCCTTACTGCAACTGACAATTCTTTCCAGTCATGCTTTTGTGTTTCTTTCATTACATTGTCAAATTCAGAGCAGATATAAAACATGTCATAAACTGCACTCACTTTTGAGGTGGTTTGGACAAATTTCTATTTAATATGATGAGGTCAATATGAATTTCCCATGGTTCTGTAGGTACTGAAGCTCAAATATTTGTCTGCATAAATGTCTGCAAACTACTACAAAGAGGAAATTAAGGCGTCAGGCAATAATTCTCCACAAATTTGTCTACACTTCTGCAGATGCTTGTGAACATGAAACTTAGCATTAAAGTTTTCTGAGGCAGAGTATTCACATTTAGGGGTCATTGTTTTATTTTCTTCATAAATTATGCATGTCTCATCCTTGCTCATTGTTGCTTAAGGGTGTTTTTTTTTTTTTTTTTTTTTTGCTTCAGTCAGCTGACTATCTTTTAAAGAAAAAAAGCACAATCCGAGATCAATGATGAGACTGAGATGCTTGAAAATGAATTTGGTGCTGAGCAAACAAAATCTTCCTCAAAGCCTTTTGGAGTCACCCTGAGAAGAGTCAGTAGTCTTTTTTTTGTTTTTGTATTGGCACCTCTGCTTCCATGTTATAATGATAGGAATGGACTTAGACCATTTAAGTATTAAATCAATAGCAAATTAAATTTTTTAGCAGTGCAAGCTGCAGTCAGAATCACCTGTAATTAGCCTTGACAGACTCTGGTTACACCGATCTCATGTCACATTCTGCTCCAATTACACAGGCTGTTTAAGCTTCGCTCGCAGTAGATACTGATTACTATTTGCACCTTTATTTTTCCTTCTTTTTTTTTAAATTGATGCTATAGAGTTGCTTTTTGGGGAGTCATGAGTGTTTTCACTATTATTTTTTCTTCAATAGTAAACAATATGCCTCGCAAAAGCATTCATATCCTTCAAAATGGTCAAACATTTTGTCACATTGCAGCCACAAACTATAATTTCGATTGAAATTTTTGTGATAGACCAACACAAAGCAATTCAGACATATTCAATATTTTACAACATTATTGGAAAGTTAATCAGACCAATATAATAAAATTAATACAGAAATGCAGGAATGAAAGGATGTTTACTTCCTACAAAAGGCATACATGATCAAAGTTATCAAGTTTACCGTACTATTGAAATTTAAGAAGAGAAAATTTACATGTTTTCTTTTCTTATGCAAAATATCTTACTCACATAAGATGGGGAACATTTTTCTGCAGTGGTTTTCAAGAGTTACCAACAAATCTTAATTGGATTTATCTCTAGACTTTATCTGGGCTGTTCTCTCAGATGGTTATACTTTTGTCAAAATTGTTCTAGTGTAGCTCAGGTTTTATGTTTAGTGTAATCCTGCTGGAAGTTGAACTTCTGTCACAGTCATTCAAAATGTTAGCTGCCACTTCCAGCATTGCTCTGTATTTAACTCCATTCATTTTCCCATCAACTCTGACCGGGCTCCCTGCTGAAGCAAAGTATTCCCATGACACCATTTTACTGGTTGAGTACTGGGTGTTCACAGTGATGTGTAATGACAGTTTTCCACTACACATAATATTTCTGATGTTTTCCACAGGTTTGTTGAGTAACCTGCAAACTTGAAAAGGAATATTCTTATGACTAATCTTTCATAAAAGCTAGATTTAAGCAAACCTCATGTTTTATTTTACTTTCATCCCACTTCACACTGCTGAGTTATTTGACTTATAAATAAATACAGATTTAAAGCGACAACACATGAAAACAAGGGGTATGAAAACTTTTCCAAGACTCTGAATGAACACATAAAATGAGCAAGTTGCAAATATCTGTGTGCATATTGTTTCTAAGAGTTGGAAATTAACCTCAATTTAGATAAAGTACAATGACCTACAGGCAGTTGAAAATAAATAGTGTGTCCTCCAAGCCTTTCCTTTTCCTCCAGCTCGCTACATTTGTCATCTCCATATGAATAAACAGCCATAGTTAATCTCTCTGTCCTTCCATAAAACGCTGTGCTACATATGCTAACCGACTGTATACGTGCTACCTATTAATGTGCTGGTCTTTCCCTGTTCCTGAAGCTTGGTTTTTAACAGAACCGACATTGCAAATTCAACTGCAGACGTTGTACAGACCTGTCATTTTCTGAATTTCTGTGAAAACACTGACAGCGTTTAGAATGAGCTCAGACTGATTAGCATGGTGGGATGTTTGTACACCATAATATACTCTGAAATAGGTGTCGTAGTTGCAAAAATGCCCGAAAGGGTCAACTTAAGGGTGCTAAGAGAAACAGAAAGAGGCTGATGCTGACCTGTCAAGCTCTCTGCAGCACATCTACTGTTGATCAAGTGCAAATTATCTCCACTTCAATGACATGCCATGCTGGGAATCTGCACATTGGCGCTGCCTCTTTAATAGACTTACACCTCATTTGGCCTCTAAAGCCTGGGAAGTCTCCCGTGGGATGGCCTGAGGCTGAGACGCACACACACTCTCACAGACAAATGCATGCACATACAGAAAGGAACAGTAAGTGATGCCTGCGCTGGAGGCAAAGACTTAGGAGGATGTTGGGGAAACAGGAAAGATTGCTTGCGAAAAGAAAGAAAGAAAAAGAAGTAGATGGGAAGGAGCTTTGAGAGACGGAAACAGAGACAAAGAGACAATGGTGGATAAAAAAAAAAAACACAGATGAGCTTGTGTTGTATGTGTCAGACAACAGATACAAAGCCTGATTAGGCCATTGCTGCTCAGTCAGGGAAGGCTGAACAATGTAGTCCGCTCTCCCTTTATGACAACAGACCATCCTGAGTCTGACCCTCTAACCTCTGTCACTGGCAATACGTGTCAGAGCAATGACGACACTCTGTCAGACTCACCCCTCCCTGCCCGTCTCCGTCAGCACCCCCCCTTTTTTTCAGCTCTAATGACCCTCAAATTATTCACTTTTTCAACAGCAGGTGTTATACACACATTTGTTCCATCCTCATTATAGTGAAAAGAAGAGAAGAATACTTTGATTCACAAATTTCAATCAAATTGGGTTTTTAGTTCTTTTCATGCTTGTAGTAAAGGTGAAATTCACACAATGGTTTCCAGGAAAGAAAGCAAAAAGTTCACTTTGAAATGGAGCAACAGCAGCATTGCAGTGGACGAAATGCCACAACCTGGACTGTCTAAATGTCTGCAGCAGTTTTTTTTTTTTTTTTCCAAAGGGGTTTATCTCCTTTTGTTATGGCATGCGGTATAAAAATACAAATAGAGTAAAATGGTGCACTGTCACACTGCTTTGGTATGCATCAGGTTTTGGTGGGTTGTCAAAATGGTTACATTAGGTGCAGAAACAAATCTGTTTGTTTTTTTCTCTTTGTTTTCTTTTACTAGGAAACTAATTCAATAAATATATATGGAATTTTAAATAATAAAACATGCTTTAAGGAAAGAGAGAACAACTTTGAATTATTTACTTTAATGGACCCATTGAGTACCTCTTGTGATGGACAAGCTATTACTTTTCAGTTAAATAGTTTATACTTAGCCAACATCTTGACTCCCTTAAACTGAGGAGCAGCTGCTGTCAAGTGGTCTCCTTTTACACAGGACACTTCCTCTTTTTCAAAATTACTCCTGTGGACTAAACTGCTGCTACAGACATACACTTTACATCAAAATAACTCAAAAGCAGCATCTCATTATATACACATTATATGGATTAGCTGACTTTTTTTTTTCATATTTGAACAATTTTATGTTATGTACCTTTGAAGCCTCTATAAAAAAAAAAGTTAATCTTGAACAAGATGAATTTGGATCTGAACGCAGAAGCAGCTTCTCTTTCATGCACTACAAAGTTTAATTGTTATCTATTAGAACTGATTAGGAAAAATTGAAAGTCACTTTTTGGAACAGTAAAAATAATCTTCATTCTCCGTAGATGAGAACATTTCCGTTTGTTTTGCTCAAACTGCAGAACTTTTCGGTGGTGGAAAAATTCCAAGAGATAAGTCAGTGATCAGGAAAATAATTTCAAAATATTATTTTTCCAATATCACACTTCACAGGGCAACTTCTGGTGTGCCAGGCTATAAAAACCACCAGGCATTTTTGTTCTGCGATTGGATGTGCTGGAATTGGAAATTATTAAATAGAATTAAATGAAAAGGACCAAAACTGAACCATTGACCCATTGTTATGTAGATTTAGCTTTTAGATAAATTGAATATAAATAATTATTTTATTGTATCGTAAATGTTTAGCTCAAAACAAAGTAAATGCTATTACATTATTATACAACATGTACCATAAACTAACAGAAAGCATATGAGTATATCAGTATATTACTGTGAAGAGCTCTTCACGATATAATTTTCAGGGTGAATTTTTTGCCACATGCTAGTAATGGGCGAACAAAGATTAAACGGGAACTGTTTTGCGATTTGATTGTAAAGTTTTGATAAATACTAGAATGTCAACAGTTTTGAATATTTTGATTTATTTAGGTTACTATCAACCTACATTCAAAATCAAATGAGGGAAATCAAAAATGTGTGATATAAGTGAATCAAGGAAAGCTCAGAGATGTAGTAAACTTAAAAAGAAACTAAAATTAATGCAACATGTTGAGAAAGCTCTGCAACTCACTCAGATTGTGTATTTGTTATGCTTTCAACCTCTATTAGAACAACCCTTCAAAAATAAGAAATCTCAGAGGTTTTTCATAATTCTAACTAGTCATTGCTGTCTGCTAACTGTTAAGATATTAAAGCCATTTTAAAATGTACTACTAAAGCTCTTGCATTCTTCACTACAGATTGGTGGTTCAATGTCGGTAACAAATTACACAGTTTGAACTGCTTCAGGATCCACTCTTAAAGCAAAAAGCACAAAGACAGGGTAACTAGGAGGGCCCATTGAGGCCCCCAGACCAGCAGGTTGAGATTAGAGGACATTTGTTCCACAATATTGCTGCCTCCTGGTTTCCTAAGGCTGGCGCGTTTGCACAGAAGGTGCAGGCAGATATTTGGGCAGCGGCCAAAGCCTTTCCTTGCTTGCGGGCGACCTTGCTGGAGCTGCAGGTGCTGAGGAGGACTCCCTACTGCTTCCTAGCGTGGTCTGTGACCCTACAGGCTGATGGAACAAATGCTGGTCTGGGGAAAATAAACTTATCTCATTTGGATGACAACACCCAGCCTCTGGCTACCGTGTAGCGTTGCACCAGTTTCCTGGCGGATCAGGTCAGTGGGTCCTCCTCTGCACTGCATGTTTAACAGGGGTGAGATATTTAGCTTTGTGTATATCTCTATCACAGAGATATACACAAAATTAATATATGATCATATATTAATGTTTAACATTGTCTCAAAACATCAAGATGGTTACTCATTTAAACTTCAGGTGTCAACTTTTTGTTTGTTGTCATTGTTATGTATAATTTTAGCCATTGTTTTGATTTGTTCCTCACCAGAAATATGGAATCATATTGTACAAAAGTTGTAAAACTATTTTGCTCAGTTTTAAATGATAGATAATTTTACTGGAATTTTAATATTGTTGACACTTACTGATGTACACAATATTTCCAAATATGCCAGAAAATTGCACACACTCAAATGCTGTGGGATAGGCTATGTTTAGTCAGAAATCATATATATTCTTTTTTTTTTATTATTATTATATCAGTTGTTATTTTAACCTGTTCAGCATCAGATCTCTGCCTGTAAACATGCAGGCTCAGACATGTCTAGCAATGGAATTTTACAAAGGTTTCTAATGCCCAAAATCATGAAATGCCTGGAATAAGAGAAAAGGGTATGAACATGTCTTTTGTTTGAAATATTTGCTGTACTGACACCAAGCCTTTTGCAGCGGTCACTGCATGCTCTGCCATGGCCTGGGACATGGGACCACCCCAGCAGATAGAGGCAGATAACAGCATCTACAGAAGGAGTCTCTCCTGACTGACCCGGCCCTGACCCCTGAGGTGAACCCCATCATGCAGAGGCGTTAGTGTGCCACCACACATGATGGATCACTCCTCGGATTTCTGTGATCTTATAATCAGGGCCAATCATCGGGACTCTCTCTGTTGCTATAATGATCGTCGATGATTCCTGCCTGGAGTATTCAGATGATGGATGGGAACTAATGCCGGGTCCTGAGAGAGGATGAGTCAGGCTTTCAGAGGCTATTGAGAGTGTTAGTAGGCTGGGTGGTTGTTCACATCTTTATCATAATGAAGAGGAGATACTTGACCCTGCAGTGGGCCAGGGTCTCTTGGTGCCCTAATGCTGATGTTTAAGGTGACCTCCCTCTGGGAGACACCCACTCATTGGATAACAGTTTTGCCAGATGATATGCTAATTCTAGTGACCCCAGGCTGAAGAGGTTACTCCCACGTTAAGTGTTAAAGCGGATGATTAACTCAACACTAGTTATTTTTAGATTTTATTTTCTTGTCATTTGAATACGTGATCATATTATATAGGAAAAAACGGGCGTTTGAATCGTGGGAAAAGAAAGCACAGTAATAGATTGTCTGAAGCCAGGCTCTGTTTCTCCATATCATAACAGCATGCAGCATCTCTTCTCTGGCCCCGGATTTGGGTAAAGGCTGTCACAAGCTCACATGAGTGCATGCATCACAGAGCAAGGGTACTCATCCAAACCCCACCCAAAAACCCAGTTCCCCGGTGCGGGGAATTACTGGGCCTCTTCCAGCTCCTGGTAACCCCTTCATTATCCACACACCAATGAGTCCAGATCAGATTCAACCTTACTGCAGGGGGGGGGAAGGAAATGGAAATTGGAAGGCAAAGGCTGCAGTTCTCGCATCAGAACAATGCCTCAATGTTTCAAAGGGGGGCTTCTTCATCCAAAAGAGATAGCACTCACTCTATTTCTCTACATTGAGGCACGATGTGCTTACTTTTGGAAGTCTTTCAGCTTTATCTTGACACAACAACTTATGTATATATATTTTGTTAGTTGATTTAACAAGATGTTTTGCAATTTCAGAAATGTGTGCCTCTGACGCCAAGTCATCTCTGTTTCTGTCCTCTTTTCTCTTTGTATGTCCTCTCTTCATCTTTAAATTAACCTCTAAATGGACCTCATCTGTCCTGAGAGAGCCTATTATCTAGTCCCTGTACTCTCATCCAGAGTCCCTGCTAGAGAGGGTTGGAAACCTCACCCTCATACAAACTTGTCCCTATTTACCCATAAACCCATCCTTACACATTGGGGGACTAAAAAAAAAAAAAGTCCAACCAGTTGAAAAATTAAAAAGTAACAAAGGAATTGCATTATATATAGTTAATTACCTACGGCCCTTATGTGGGGTGCAGAATTAGATGTTTTTAATTGCTTTATCACCTGGGCTTGTGAGGGCAGCAACTCGGCAATCAGCCTGATTCGTTTTAAATGAGCTGCCATGAGGATGTGGTGGAAGCTTGATGGTGTCTCTCTGCCCTCCGGCTCCTGGACCACAGTGAGGCCGAAAGGTTCCTGAATCGCAAATTGAATGTCTGTAAATGAATGGAAATCAACAGTGGCAGTCCCTGAAGCTCTCTAACATTTTCCTGTGACCAAAAAAAAAAAGAAAGAAAGAAAAAGAGGTTGGCCATAATGAAATACTGTGTTCAAAGGGCTCTTTTTATTAAACAGAAAAGCCCAATGCTTTAACTCCCTGAGGATGCTACAGAGGTGGCCTTGGGATTTGAACACCAGATTTACTCAGACAATTAGCATATTTCTGTATTAAAGGAGGGAAGCGTGACAGTGTTTTCCAGGATGTCAGTATGTATCATTAAAAGGCATATTTTAATTAGGGATGTGTTAGTTCGTTACACTAAATGGATTAACATTGCTTGTCAAGGCTGGAGATGTGTTTTACATTCAGGTCCACTGGGGAACAAGGTCTCAGTTTAACAAGACATCTTAAGTTGAGATGGCTCTTGTTAGTGGAGACTCAGAAATGGCAGACAGTTTAATATTTGGAAAATGTGGAAGCTGATGTTTGCGTGAAATCAATTATTGTATTGTGGAAATCTGCATCATCATTTGCAACACCACTGTATTAAGAATGGAAACTGTTTAATTTTATTGTGCCTTGAAAACATATGCATATCGCCTAAAACTTGTCTAATTATGTCAAATTACACCAAAAAGCTTCAAAGCATTTCAATATGATTTCACTGACATTCAAAAGAAGGACAGTAGTTATTTGTAGAGCTATACATTTTATGTTGCAGGAATATGATTCACAATTATCTACTTTTGTAAACAAAGGTAAATCTTAAAATGTGGTTCAAATATGTATTTGGTCACCCTGCACCATCTTTAGGAATATTTCTTCCAGATTTTTACATCTGGACTGAATTTTTTGCCCAATGTTCTTTGTAGAAATAGCTCACGCTCAATCAAAAATGAATGAAAAGCATCTGTTAACATCAATTCTTTCAAAGTCTTGCATTAGATTTGTTTTTGAATTCAAGTAAGGACTTTGACTGAGCCATTCTAACTCTGGACCTCCAGAGCTTCTATATGCAGGGGGCATAAAGTCACAAGTCTTTATGCACTCTAACAGAAAATTTTGTATCTACCGGTAGTTCCATTCATCCTCCAAACATTTATGACTATCTTCATACCCCAGTTTAAGAAAGGCATCCCCACAGCATCCTTCCGTCACCACCATGCTGCACAGTGGGGACAGGTGTGACCGACAAGATGTGCAGGTTGTTTTCCCCCCATACAACATCTTGCATGTAGATAAAAAAGTTAAAGCTTGATTTATGTGACATGCAGTGTCCTCTATGCTGCGTGTGGCAAACTGTAAGCATTACTTCTTCCTTTTTGCCACTCTTTCATTAAGTTGTATTAGGAAACAGAGTCATTTCAACATCATAACATGATGGAGTGTGAGAAAGTCCTAGGAGTACGAACACTCAATAGTCTATAATATCAGTGAAAATGCACATTACGTCATGATGCTCCAGTCTTTTAAAGTTTTTGAGAAGAGACTTAAAAGCAAGAAGCTCGACTGTGCACTTTCTGATGATGCAGCGAGTACAGGTTCTGCATGACCGTTTGGATCAAAGAGTGGTTATCTCCCGTATTGAGCTGTTCTCACCTCTGTCTTCTCTCATTATGGTTTGGACAACAAGAATTTCCCTCCCATTAATCAGAACCTGATCCCCAGGTCAGCCATCACAGATCTCCTAACAAGCCAAAATGCAAAAAGAAGTGTGGAAACAAAGAAGAAAAAAAGAATAAAAAACAAGACAAGCATCTCTTGAATGTCATAGATGCCGGAGAATTGATTTCTTCCCTGTTAGTGGGGAAAATGGGTGAGGAACTACTGCTTAGCCAGAGGTTCTACTAAATTAGATTCACTTTGTGTGTTCAGTCAGCAGTCAGTCAGCAAAGTCAACTTGAACTGGGGGTGAAGTAAGCACACATTCATATTAATTGGCTTTTTTTTCTGCTGTGAATGAAATAATCCTCCAACCTCACCGTCCTGGACAGCTCTGCATACATTCAGACAAGTTGTTTTAATCCATGTGTGAGTAATACCTTGTGTTGGAGAGCGTGCTCACCGAGAGCCCTATAAAAGCATGCTGAAGGAATTTGTGCCCTTTAGGACGGTTGTTACGAGGCGAACGCTGCAGCTGTGTTTTCCACACACCTGCAGGGATTATGACCAAGAGGATTTGTGTGTGTGTGTGTGTGTGTGTGTGGGGGGGGGGGGGGAGAAGAAGTTTCTTGAATTCCTGACAAGCACTGTGAAGTTTTAAATAAAAGATTAAATTAATTCTGACACTTTCCAATGTAAACATAATGACATTATGCCAAACCAAAACTGTTTTAAATCCTGATAAAAGACAAAATGTTTGAAAGCAGAACTTTAAAATAGCCTTCTGTGCTTTGCCACATTCCAGTTTAGGCGTAATGTCTGACCCTACTTTGCCAGTTCTTGATTAAAATGTTGACTTTTTGCAGGGTAATAACGTGATTAATGTAATTGAATGTAAAAGGGCGTAGCTCAGCAGCACTGCTGATCACTGGAGATGGATTAGGAGAGAAGGCTTTCAAATTGAATACAGTTCTCCCTCCTCAGCTTGTTAATTGTGCCGTTTACCTCTACCTGAGTCAGTGACCACTGCTATTTAGTCTCTCTAATGATGATGCACAGTCGGACCCAACCACAGATAATTAAAAAAAGCCTTCCCTGCACCCAACCCCCTCCCCATCTCTCCCTGTCTAGAGTTTGGTGTTGCATTGACAAGCTGCACTAAGGCCAGATATTGAGCTGTCTGCTCTGCAGAGCCTTAGCTGCAGGATCTTGTAGCCCTCTCACTGCTGTTATGTTGTGTGCTTTCAAGAAAGAAACCACCGTTCAGATACTATTTGGCTGTTTGGAAACTCAAAATGTTCACTCACTTTTATTTGAACAATATCTTTTCTTTTTCTGCCAACAATGCAACTTTCAAACTTTCAATAGGAGCGATACCTTTTGAAAAATGTAATTCATAGTTATAAATATTTTAGCTGTGTAAGGAAAGACTTTAGACAGAGCTGATGAAATGAATGTCAAGAACCGCTGTGCAACATGATATACGCAAGCATGATCTGCTCCTTTGAACATGAAGTCCACTAAAGAAAGTGACATGATATGCCCACACCCACAAGAAACTAACACCAGCGTTGTGTGAAGTGTGATGCTACAGAAGCAGGTGAAGTCCAGAAGAAGCCATGATGTAAAAGCTCAGAGGAAGAGAGAGCTTTTAGTGTTAATCTGTTGTTTTAGCTGGTTGCTGCTCATTCAGAGCTGCTTTACTGCATGTATGATTGTCCTAAATGTCACTTACTTTAAGCATTCTTTACAGATTTGTATTGAAATTTTGCTAATTTGTGCATAAATATCTTACTGAAGTGATGGTTTAAAAGGGTGCAATACTTTTTCAGCAAAAAAGTATTATTGCTAATACTTTTGAATTACGGTAGCAATAATTCAAAAGTAACATATTGGGTTTTTGGAGGGGATTAAAACAGTCTTTAAAGATGACTTAATTTCAGTATATTTATACATTTCTTAAATTGCCAGTGATGTTTTTTGTAGCTCAATGTGGTTCAATAAATTAAGGGTTGGAAACAAAACTAGTTTGGACAATAAGCATTTTTTTCACCCTTTTTCTTAGTTATTTTTTATTTTTTTGTAAAAGAGAAAGTTGCTCATATTGATGCAAATAATTGAGTTTTATTAAGATAGCATTTTGCTTTTTTACATAAGGCATAAAATGTCTTTTATATGGCTAAAACATTATTGCATCTTTATGCATCTTTTCGTCTTCAATCATTTCTTTAAATTTCCGTCTCTTTCAGGTTATTAAATTTTAATTCTTTATTCCAAATTGACCCTTCAGAAACAGCCTCAGCCTAAAGAGCATTTTAACAGGTTTGAGAGGAGGAAAACCTGTGAATTACACAGCTTGCCGTCTCGAGTAAGCTGAAATAATTAGGGAAGAGAAATCTTTGGCTTGTGCAAACTTCCTTCCACCGCTGCAGAACAAAATAATAAAGAGAATGTGTGTGAGACAAAGGAACAGGAGACCCCCGTGGAGCCTGGGTCTCTGCTTCCTGTCATGAGTATTCCTGCGGGGTTTCACATGACAAAACGCAGAAAGTTGTTTTGTCCCCATGCCTGTCACCATCCACCCTCATAACCGCAGCTGTGTGTATGCGTGCACGTGTGTATGTGTGAAGGGGTGTGCACGTGTGTGTGTTTGTGACTGTGCTTTTTTTTTTTTTTTAGTGCAGGCATGTTGTCTTGCTGTCTTCCCTGTCAGTGTATAGCCTGGCACCTGCTCTCATGTTCCTAATTACTGTAATTTATTTAATTATATTCTACTGCACATATCTTCTCTTTTTAAAGACATTTTCTTCACATACGTTTTCCCCCCAAAATAGCTCTAAGGGAGGAGACAGAGCTGCAGAAAAGAGAGGCTTTAGGCAGCTTGGTTGTCATCCTCTCAGAACATACGCTGTGTAACTTTTTCTCCAGTAAAATTAGACACCAAACTGGAGTTTTGTTTTTTTGTTTTTTTCCCTCCTAAGATAACCTGACAACCAGCTGACTCACAGGCAGATTCTCGCCAGTAAGCTGCAGGAAAACAAGTCAGGTTTCAAGGCTGGTGAGTAAACAGAAATCAGAAAAGCACTTTAACTGTGACAGTTGGCCTAAGCACCTCTTTCTTCTCTGTTAGCTCTTCCGTTCCATTTGTCAGGTTCACTTGGCCTGTACGCCACTGTTATCTATTAGGTGTGTTTTCATTGCTCTTAGCACTACAGTAAAGCTCCAAGCAGAGGCAAAGCAAGGCTGAAGGAGAAAGGAATTAAGCTGAAGTGCTATGAGAGTCAGTCTTGAGTCATTTTTTGGTACTTGATAAATAGCTGAGGCTTTTTTTGAAGTAGTAGAAAAAAAAATCACAGATTTTGTCTATATTTTGTCTCCTTATAATCTGTTCCTGGAGAATTGTCAAAGAAATAATAAATAATTACACAAAGAAGCCTACATTGGAGTATAGAGTTGAAATATGTTGTGTTTATTTTATGCTATGTTTATTTTTTTCCCCAGGTGTTGTTTTCAGAAATAGTTGCTGTTTTTTTTGGTATTCTGGTTGCCGATGTTCACTCTGTTGTCTTGATTTTTCCTGCTACATCTGTTCCTGAGTTGCTTTGTATCTGTTGGCCATGTCATTCTGTTTAGTTATAATTTATCTGATCCTTCCCGTGTTTTGCTATTTTCCTCTCAGCTCATGAGTTTCACAGCTGTTATACATTCAATCAGTCTCACCTGTTCCCACTGCAATAATCATCTTCCCAGCAGTTAAGTTTATCCATTCTCCACTACCTGCTGGCCTCTCCTGTGTACTTAGTTTCTCCTTTTGATTTTTTTCTAATTAATGTTTGCTTCTCATTAAATCATTGATCCATGTCATTTTTGCCCTTTGTCAAGAACACAATATCTGACATATTGAGGCACTTTATAACTGGCATCTTGCCACAAAGACACAAAAGCTGTTCCAAAACATTCAGCTGAATGAAAAACCTCAAACACGGCACATTTTCAGTTGCTAGACACAAGGCTGTGTTTTTGCACCAAAAAGGCCATTTTACTGTTAAAAGTTGCTGTACAGTAGATTATTTTTACCCACTGAACAAGGTGACACCAGCAGACAAAGATGGTTGTCAAACCTAAAATTAAATGTTTTGAGTTGTTTTGATTCCTCCCACCTACCCCTGTTTCTTGGAAAAAAAAAAAGTACTTCAAAAATACCTTAATCACTGTGAATAGTTTTCTTATGCAATGATTTTTGTTTTTCTTTCACTTGTGCAAATTTGGAGCTTTTAGTTAAACAATGTGCAATGCTCTTTTCCCCAGGTGGACTAGGTAATAAAGATCAGCGAAAAAGCAACACAACAAACTTTGTAAAGATCGTAGAAAATTATCGATCAACTTTTCTTTCAAAGATCACAACCATGTGAACAAAATTAATGAAGAAAACGTTTTACAAATACACATTTTGATAATTTTGAAGCAAGAAACCTCCTTCTGTAATTGCTAGGATGTAATACATTGGAAAAGTCTTCTTACCTCTTGAACTTCTCACTTTGACGTGTTAAAATCTCAATTCTACCTTTAGATTTAGAGGATATACACACTGATTTTTACAGTATATTGTTGTATACAACAATATTGATTGTTGTATACAATAAATATAGCATTTAACACCAATAGTCACTCCTAACTGTCCTAAACCAATGTTAAGTAGCATGGAGGTGTGATAATCCCCCCAAACTATGGGGTGAAACTAAAATGGAGGTTTACAAAGTACACAAGCCCATGAAGAGTAACAGTGGAAACAGTGTTGAATTTCACTTCTTGACGTCAAAGAAGAGTAACAATCCGTCGCAGGCAGCCTCCCAGCTGACCCTCGTCCCACGTTTTCCACTGGAGGATCCCAAGCTTAAAGAAAAGACGCAGTAAATAATTCAGGGTTGTGATGAACGCCACACAGCTCAGCCACAAAAGATTCTGTCAAACTTTTGGCAACGGCAGTACTGCAGCGGCCCGATAGTGTTTCTGAATGTAGCTCGCTGTACATCGACCATATGGACCCAATAATCACCAGTGGGTTGAATCAGCAGATTTTTGATCTAGAGCCCAAAATCACACTACACCTTAATTAGTTGGTGCTGACATCGCCCTTCAGAGGACTAATTTGTCACCACAGATAAAACAAATTCTGGCAAGCATCTTCTTTTGAGGAAACAAGGGTTTTACTCAGAATCTTGCCACATCTCAGCCATCAGTTATGGTGAAGTAAATATGAGTTTGTCTTGACTAATGTATTCTGCCCATCATGAAATTATTTGTTGTTCATGCAGCTCCTTGTAAGGTGTAAATAATTGCTGCCCTCCATGGGAGGTTTAACCACCATGAAGCAGCAAGTTGAAAAGGTCAGACGTGTTCAGCACGCCAGATCTAAAGTGGTTTATTAGCATCCCAACGACATATTCAGGAGATCGCCTGAGACATAATTACCTGGATAAGGTACAGATGAATACTGTATTTGGGGGAGAAGGCAAGGTTGGTTGGATATTGGCTTTGTCTCCATTAACCTGGAGCACGGTGTTAAAGGATCTGTTTGTGGAGAGAAAATGACAGGGACTCGGGCTGATGAGGCTGGACGGAGACAGTTAAAGGCCCCTCGCTGCATGGGATAATTAATAAATAAAATACCAGGGGAGCCCCTGCCATGCCTTCGTCTATGACAGGGGCTGTCTCCAGTGAGCTAAAGCATTAAATGACCAATTTCTGTCAGACTAACTTCCACTACGCTCCCTCTCCCTCTCTCTTACGCTTGCCCTCTTGTCTCCACCATGCTCTCTCCCCCACCACCATTCCCTCCCTCGCTTCCTCGTTTTTTCTGAAGTGGGTCTACTTTGCTCTCTTTGCACTGAGTTTTTCAGCGACTGATGGCTCTAGTTCATTTCTGCTGAATTAATTGGTCCCTGAATGAATTCTGTTGACAGGGCAATTCATCATGTGTTTGGCCTGACAGTGACTGGGTGCTGGGTGGGGTGGTGGAGGAGGCTGGAGACGGAGGAGAGTGTGTGTTAGTATGTGTGGGGGTGTACCGGGGTGGGTTTGGATGAGTGGGGGTGTAGTTGGGACAGTTTGGGGGAGCCAGTCAGAGGTTGTGGGGGTTGTCTGCTCTGAACTTCCTCTTCTTCATTCCACGTCGCTTCTTCATTTTCATCTGTCTTGAGATGTGGACGTATCGGTGCTTATGCTGAATTGTCTTCCCAAAACAGTCAGGAATAAAACAAATCAACTCCCTTCCAAGGTATGAGCATCTGCCAGACAGAATGCTTGAAGAGGGCAAGCAGGTCAGGGATACCCTGTGGTATGTATATTGGCCTGTTGTTGCACCGCCACACACTTTCTCCCCAACCTAAAGTCCCTCCTTACCACTTCACATGCACACACCAACACAAGCCTGCCACCTCAGAGCTCTTCACCCGTTCCTGAGAGTGACATAATCAGGTATCAGGGCATATTTAGTCCTTAATTACACTATGTGTTACTCAGTGACTACTCAAAACGATAATTTAGCTCCTTGATGGGAAATTGCTCTGCACTGCTGACTGATCTAACAGGGACAGGAATGGTATAATAGCACATAGTTGGCAGATGAGGCCCGGGTTGAGAAAAGCAGCAACAGCTCTTGGAGTGCTCATTATTTTAATTGTGAACCACGCCGAAGCGCAGGATGCACATGGAGTCTGAGAAGCCTCTGAGCTTGAACGTGGTAGGAGACCTCTTTAGACTGTGTTGAGTCAATCAATGCTCACTCATTACAAACATCACAAAGTCATGTTCCTGTCGCCTGGATGGTCTCACCCGCCATCTGGGAAAATAAGCTCATAATCAGGCTTGGACTCCTTGGTTCTTCCTCCGTGGAATGAAATGATGAGATTTTTTTTTTTTTCTTTCACATAAGCATTCGCACAACCTAGCATATTTGGTTTTTTTTTTAGCTCTTTTAGAGACATGCTGTGAAATCCACCGTTGATTTGCTGGCTTTCAGTTTGAGTGGCCCTGACTGGTTGGAGACTTTAAAATGTATAATTTTTCCATTAAATGAATGCCCCATACTTAAGTGCTACAAATGCTCTTGGTTGGAGGAGTATTTAGAGTTAAGAATTTTTATTTGGAAGAAGTTGTTTCAGAGAACCTGTATTACCTATGACATGTCTGTGTTTTGCTCAGGTTGCCAGAGAGTGAGAGAGAGAAAGACTATGAGCATATAATGGAAAAAACAAAGCATAACATTTCTCTGTTTGTTTTGGGACTACTGGAAGTTTTTCAGAAGGTTGTGTTAAAGCATGTAGAATTGCACACATGCTTTTAGGAAAAGCAATCCAAGATGCTAAACTCTGTTATCCTTTTGTCTTCATTTGATAATATTAGTAAAACACTGTCTTGCAGCAATTGCTCCATAAAGAGGGGCATGATTTTGTCTTTACAAAATTAATTAATTACAAAATTAATTGCTCTCAGCACAGACAATTTTTAATTTGGATTTTATTGCTATTTGAATTGGCTATGGTCATGTTTGGCAGCTAAAACAAAACAAACAAAAAAAAAAGAGAACGGAAATCTAATCATCTCTAAACTACTTGCATCTTTATACAGAGGCAAAATCCAGAGTAACTGCTCCAGGGAAGCTTTCACATCTTAAACGCTCTCTTTACATAAATGACAAGACGCATACATCTTTTTGATTTAAAGATGCAACGCTGGATTAATGCAGTGCTTTGTCTCCCTAACACAAATTCATTTGGGATTAACAGAGTTAACGAAGACAGCGTTGTGAACAGCGCTGCTCCCATGCAGCCACTAATTAAAGCTGCTTCTAATGAGGGCTTGTTGATTGACACGGGAGGGCTGGCCTCTCCCCTCACTTGCATCAACTATGACAACCACATGATGAGGCTGATGACAGGCTCCCATGCAGGCGGATGACAGGATGTCACAGCCAGACCACCGGTGGTCCTTGTCTCTGAACGGTACTGTATGACAACACCAGACTCATCAAGTCTTGCACTGTATAAGTTTAAGCAAAGAATGATTGTTGGGCTGAAAACTGAAGCCTGGGTTTAAGTGAGACCTTCGGCTAACCAATGTCTGAAGAATTTTGTGAAGGACAGAAAGGAGTGACATGTAAAGGTATTTGTAGAAGTTCCATCTTTTGCAGATGTCAGATATTTGACCACCTTTGCATTTGAAGAAGAGGTGGTGGGAGGCTTTCCCCTGCCTTCAAAATAAAATCTGGTTTGGGAAACTTTCTGGAACAAATAGTTTCTTGCAATATTCCTAGAACATTTTGATCCTCAGTCAAACGTAATTTTACCTAATGCCAAAAATGTTCAAGGAATATGAAGAATTGATTTGTGAATAGAAAGCTTAAAATGTGGAATGCATTTGCCACATTGAGCCCATTCATACAATTAGGTCTCAGCCACTCTAACAAATGAATAAACTTTGATCAAAACCACTAACCTGGAGTTCTGGCAGTATGTTTCAGTCATTGTGCTGTTCGAAGGTAAATCTCAGTTTACATTAAAACATGTTTAATAAAATTGGCTTTGTGAACTGCTGTTGAGCTGGATGTCAAGTTCCTGACCTGGAGACTAAGAAATTACCAAACCAGAGAACGACTCCCATGCAGCATGGATTTACCTCTTGTCTGAAAGTTGACTTTGTTCATAGTTTTAAGGAAGCTTTGAAACTTTTTTCTCCAAGTTAAAGGATTTATAATTAACATAGACTCAATTCATTCATTAGCAAATGAGGGGTTCACCCACACAGGAGCATATAAACTGGACAGTGCTCAGGTTAGTGGCATTCCCTTTTTGCTGTATGCCACTAAAATACATTAAAACTAAAGCCAAATGGGATTATATATAACACATGGTGTGTGTTTGTGTGTGTGTGCATGTGTGTTTGCTACATATAGAGTCATGTGAACATACAGACAAACTTATAAGTAAATATACCTGGCATGATGACAGAGACACACTAGTGTAAATGTATAAGTTCATCCTCTATTAGGATGCTTGGTTACTTCATAAAATTTTAAAGTTGTGTATTTTCAAATGAAATTTGACAACTAGTCTGAATTGTTGCACATAGTCTGTTTCTTATATAATGCATTTTATCTTAATATTTTCTTACCTGGGTTAAGTTTTAAATTTTTTTATTAATCTTAGGTGATTCAGGCTGCACCATGTGGCAGGGTAGCAAACACTGGATATCTGCTTTGACTGTAATTGGGCACATTCGTATTTGCGTTTATCAAAATGTTCATTAATGAACAATATCTATCTTCAGCAAATAAAAAAATAAAATAAAATAAAGTTACTAAACAAAGTTTGATCCAGTTTAGGAAGATTTAATGTTTAAAGCAGTCTTCAATCTAGCCGATTGATGTCTGAAGCTTTTATATTTTCAGCGTTTTCCCCAAGACTGTTTCCACCTGCTAGCTGCGGCATATTTTTGCTGTATAAATTATCAGTGACAGACATGAATCACACCAGAGAGGCCAAGCTGTGGGGCATCAGCAGGCCAGGCTGACAATGAGGGTGAAGTGTTTGAGTAAGTCTTGCGCGTGGCCCCGTTGGCCCCATGGCAGGGGCCTCTCTGTGTCGGTTTGAGAAGCCCCGAGGATGACAGGTGCTTTTCGTAATGCCTAGCTGATGAGAGCCAATCAGTGCGCCGCCTTCTGCCTGGTGTGTGTGTGTTTCCTCTGCTGTTGTTGTCATCTGGACCTGCTAAAGTAAAGATGAGCTTGACTGACAGATGCATCCGGGTTCACAGTTTATTGGTTTCTCAGAGAGAGCCAGATATGCCAATTTAGACAGGGTAGTGACAAAAAAGTTCCCATCTAAATGGAATAATTTTACCACTGGGAATTCTCAGCTGGGGGAAGAGGAAATGCATGTGTATGTGTGGGTGTGTATGTGTGTGTGTGTGTGTTTTATCTTTTAACAAGCCCTGAATGACAAAACATAGGACAGTTAGGGGCTGACAGAAACAACAGCTTTTGATGCTTCGCGGGGGATCCATGAAATAAACAATAGGCAGAGGAAAGCAGAGAAATTGAATTACAACTGACTGCGTTTGTGCGTTTCAGAGTGAGAGTGCGGCCGCAGAGGCAGCGGCGGGCTATGGCGGGATGAAACCATTGCATCATTAAGTAGACTGGAAGTCAAAATGCTCTCCTGCCTTCCCAGCTATCCTGCTTCTTTGTTTAGCTCTCTTCTGTCAGCCCATATTCACACCCACGACCATAAAACTATGTTGTTCTTTTTACTATTGACACGGGTTAATTAAACAGTAATCATCATTCACATCGTTTCTTCTTACTGCCTCACAAAAAATACACTTCAACATCATGCCGTGAAACCTTGTGCGTTTCATATTTTAGAGTAATAATCTATGAGTGCATTGTAGTCTTGACTGTTCATAAAGCCAAATGTCAATAAGCCCTGAGGAGAGACTCTCCCACCCCCTACACCCGCTTCAACCTTGATCCTTGAATCACTTCTTATGGGGTTAATAATGAGTACAGATCAAGTCAACAATGGACATATAAAAGAATTTATTTCTCATGTGCACAAAAAAAAAGAAAAAAGAATTGGAACAGAACTGAAAAGGAACAATGATTGAGGCCACGAGGCTTTCCTTATAGATTTTCATCAGATCCTTTTAATGTCCATGACACGTGTCCTGTATCATCTTTTACAGCAGCGGGTGACCCGGTCCAGCAGAGGTTCTCCACGTCCGAGAAGAAAGACCACGTTGTTACATTTTCAGGTATGCAAATCCCAAGTGCAATTTGTGGAAGATTGCTTTCAGATTGAGTGTTGTCCTCTTCTTTCCTGGTTCTCTTCCTGACAGCAGGTTTTAGCTTGGTTGCCCATTGTTAATCATAGAACAGAGGGATGGTGGACAGTTTTGTGTCTGAGGATTCCGTGTTTCTGCACAAGGAGATGATTACATCTACAAACAGCAAACAGGATGACATCTTTGATTGTTACCCAGGACTTCTTTGTGAAAGGGAAGCAAAAACAATTAAAGGAAAAAAAAAAAATCATTTCTCACCACGAGTTGTTTGAATCCTTTAGTTAACCTCTGTACTGTTCTCCATGGGGACCGGTTATTTTGAGCCCGACAAGAAAACAGCAACAGAAAGCCATTCAACTCATTGCATAGTGACATAAAACACCATCATGACAACAAATTAAAGAGGGGGGGAAAAAAAGAAGCAAAAACGACAAAAGACAACCTATGTGGATGTTAGCATCTGAAACCTGCCACTGCTATATAGCCATAGGTTATACTTTCCTCAGAGCAGAACATTCACACTGAGACACAAATGTAATGCACGTTTTTCTTGTTTTTTTGTTTTTTTCATGAGCTTCAGTGTGTTTATCTACAAAGGGAGCTGGTACATTAGTACGATACTGCAGCGGTGTTTCTGTATGATGTTATATATTTACAGAGACAAATTGTCTTCACATTATTCACACATCTTTCTAAAAAGCAGCACTTAGTTTGCAGCTGTTGGAATATTAAGCCACTGGATTTCACCTTCCTCGCATGGATCATGTCGTTCACCTGTCTCGGCGTACATGTTGAGTCTTGACTCATTTATAAGATAATACTGAAATATTAAACTTACTGTAAATAAAATATTAAATATCAAACTAAGTCTTTGGCAAATGTGGTAGGAGGAGTACATTCACAGAATATTTCCCCCCAAAACAAACAGTCAAACAAAAACAAATGCTCATTTTCAGTCTCTGAAGAGGAAAATATGTGACTTCTACTAAAGAGGTGTAAGTTAAGGTTGACAAAACAAGCTTGTAAGGCAATTATTGAAGCTAATTTATGGTTATTCTTGTCACAACTGCATCATCTTTCTAAGCTTTGCGGGCATCTTGTGGTTTTACTTTTGTAACTGAATCAAGAGGCTTCATTTAGCCGAAGAGCTCCAGGATGAATTGTTTGTGTGTTTAGCTATTACACTGAGATATTTAGGTAACTGTTCCTCAAAAAGACAATAAAAAAATCAACTAAATGGAGTTGTTAGTGCAAAAAAGAGCAAAAGAACATGACAGAAAAAAAAAAAAACAATCAAGAAAATCTTTGATAAGTTTGTTTACGTAAAAACTTTGACAGAAAAATCCCTCAGATTGTTGAAGTATTTAAAATCCTGACATGACCCTTACAAATTCGTGGTCGCCACACTTTCTTTTTATACTTTGCAAAAGAATTTACATTTTTACATTTGATTGTTCGCCACAGGTGCGACGTTGCTCTGGGAACGAAGGATCGGTAAACATCGAAGGACGTGCTGATAGCTCAGGATGGGCAGGAGAAGAAGGACGACCGAAGGAATTATGTCAAAGCACCAGAAAAAAAAGGTTTGCTTTACTTTAAATGTGGGGAACCCATCTCTTTTAGGTGTTAAAGTCAGGCCTGCAACACTGGTGTAAGTTGCTACATTATCAATCTGTGGGACCACCATCAATCACTCCTGGACATGTCTCTTGAGAGCAGACAAAAAAATACTGCAGTTTATTACATGAAGAAGTGTGAGGATTCATGAATAAAATAACAACAACAGCAACGAAAAGACAAAAGAAAAAAAAAATTATAAATCCCACAAACATTTTTCCACATGGTATTCTTCACACAGTTTTTTTTTTCTCTTCAGTTTATATTTTATAATATATATATTTATAGATTCTGTTGAAGTCATTCTGGAAATGTTCAAGCCTGTGAGGAATTTACAGGCTCCAAACTCCTTCGGGACTCCCCACCCCCTTGCTCTGACCCAAAATGTGTAAAAGCTAGAGCTGGGTGCGCCGGCTCCAGCCTCGTTCATCCTTCGTCTTTATCGCATAAGATGAAGAGGTCCCAGTGTTTCTCAGACAGGAACAACGTGGAGGTTGAAGCTCCGGCCCTGCAGTTTGAGCTGGTCTCCAGGGTGACTAGTGGCGGTCATAGGCAGTGGCAGCAGCGGGAGGCGCGGAGCCACGGGATGCGGCACTATAATAATAAGGGGAACCTGAAAGTTAACAGAAGAACGAGCCGTTGGAAACCGTTGGAAACAGTATGCAGGACAACTGTCTCTAAAAGGAACAGTCACAGCTTCTGGTGATTTTAGTCATTTATAAAAGAGCATAAAACACTTTTAAATTTGATCAGTTACAGTGCCTTGCCTTGTACCTTGTCCCTGTTTATATATTTTTTTAACATTTTCTCCCATTACAGTGTATATTAATACAATTTGTGAAATGAAAGATATAATAGATAACAAGTATTTACAAATAAATTATAGAAAAGTATGCTAAACATTTTTCAGCCCCACTGTTGCAAATACAGTTGAAAGTCTTTTGGGTTAGGACTCTACTTTGCACACCTGGGGAATAAAACCTTTTCAAATTTTCATTTGCAAATGCTTTTAGATTGCTTTAAAAGTCTTGCCACAAATTTTGATTTAGAGTTAAGTCTACTCTAGACTTTGACTAGGCTTCTCGAACATGTGAATTTGATTTTGCATGTTTATAATTAGTAATGGGACTTGATTAAAATCAAGTTAATTGCAGTGTTTCTAGTTTATATTTTGCAATTCATAGTGTTTGTATATATATATATATATATATATATATATATATATATATATATATATATATATATAAAGGCAAAACTTTCTATTCAAAAATAATTTTTGCAGATAAATTATTAAATAAAACTTTCTATTCAAAAATAATTTTTGCAGATAAATTATTAAATAAATGGACATATAAGCTCAACACCCTGGCCCCATTTAGTATCTCTCTTCTTCTGGAAGTTTAGCCTCCATCTCAAACTATTGTCTATTGCCGCCTCCCAGATGTTAACCTCAGCAGGTTAACCTGTTTTAGTTTTGCGCTATCCATCCAGCAACTCCACCTTTCCTGGCCTTGCTGCTAAAAAAGCCAAATCCACAGCATGATGCTGCCATCACTGTGTTTCATTATTGATATAGTGTTCAAGATGTTTTGTTCAAGGTGCTTTTTTGGCCTCATGTAACCAAAGCTCCTTCTTCCACATGTTTTCTGTTTTCCTTGCCTGGCCTTTTAGTTTAGGTAGGTGACCATGTAGTGGCAGGTTTGCATTTGTGCCACACTCTTTTCCTTTTCAGATGATGATCATACAGTACTTTTCTGTCAATTTACCACGCTCATTTTTAAAGGTTGAGATATTTTTTTTACAACCTAATGAGCTTTAAATGTATCCACAACTTTCGCCCTCGTCTACCTCATCTTTTCCTTGATGTTCTTGATGCTGTTTATTCACTGATGTTCTCTAACTAATTTCTGAAGCCTTTATAAAACTGATGGATTTATACAGAAAACGATTTACAAACAGATGGATTCTACTTAATTGTTAAAATACTTTTTTAACTCACTGGATTTTATTTAGGTTTTCAGATTAAAGAGGCCTGAACGTAAATGTGCGTCTTATCATACATTTTAAAAATATATATATATTTGTTGAAAAATAGAAAACCATTTTTATTCTTTTACATTTTGTCACCATGTTGCACTACTGTCTGTTGGTCTGTGGAATAAAATCCCAATAAACAGGATTTAGGTTCGTTACTTTAGTGTAGGAAATTGTGTAAAAGTTGAGCTTGTACACATACTTTAGCAAGGCACAGTAATGAAGACAAAGTCAGTGGATGTACCTACTCAGTAACGCTGGATTACTGAACCTCCAAGCCTCATTGTAGGTGGTGTATTGAGGATGAGAATAAGGGTTTCCAGAAAAGTCACCCCCTGGTGAGAAAACAGAGCCAATCAGTTAGTGGAGATAACTGTAAATGGGAAAAAATATATGCATTTTGCATTATACAACTCATATATGTATTTATCATCCAATCAAGTCACTTCTGTTTTTTCCGTTTTCTGTTCTTTTTAAATTCAATTTCCTCTCCTCTGCCCTTTTTACTATAAATCCAGGATTCTTGTCTGTCTGTTTAAGCACTGATCCTTTTCTCTAGCACATCGTAAAACATTCAGGTTCTCTCTCTGTCTGTCATGTCCACTTCGTAGGGATTCCAGGGTATCCCAGAGTGATGTCCAGGGTTTCCAAGTGTCTCTTCCTTGTAGGACTAAAGCCTGGCTGTTCCATCAGCTGGCAGCTGAAAAATGGGTTTTACTTTTCCATTGTTTAGGGTCAGTCAGTAAACTGCTCAGAAGCAGAAAAGGTCCACAGATTATGGATGTTGAAGGCATTTGTATTTTACTTCTGAAATAAGGAACATAAAATTTTGGCTCAACGTATTCTTTGACAATTGGTAATGCACACACTCCAGGTTGATCTGTAAAATTTGTAAAATCAAAAGACTGTTTTGAGTGCTGCCTCCTGCGGTTTGAGCTGTGTATGTCTTTAAACAACAGAGGCAGTTGTGTCTTCAGCTGTTTGGACGACAGATTTACACACACTGGCAGCTATAGCATCCTCACCGCTGCTCGTGTAACTTGAGCTCGTCCCTGAGAGAGATAGTGATTTAAATATTTACAGGCCCTCTACGCCTCTGTGTTCTGACCCTTAACTGTTTGCTGTGAACCTGAACTACAGGTTAAGTAGAGGGGAAAGAGATACGCTCTGTAGCCCTGCGTGTCCGTGGAGGCGAGGAGAGGAGCACAGACAGTGTTTATCGACGGGGCTGGTGAGAGCGAGGCGCATGTGGAAACGGCGAGGGTAATGAGCGCTGGGAGCTGGAGTGTAACTGAGAGGAACTGTCCTATCTCACGGCCGCTGATTGTGGTGATCGTCTATCGAGTTCATCTAATGTCCTCATCCACAGACACTAACCGCACGGTAACCGCAGACTTCTAAAGCTATAACGAGCTCGCCTCAATCCAGGAGAAAAACTCTGCACTGTTTCCTCTGCCACTTTTGTATCTTAATGTTTTGGCAAACAGGTGTTTACTCCTAAATGACCTCAAGCTCTGTGAGAGTCTTTGAAAGGAAGGTTCTATGTGCTTGCTATGAGTGCTTGCTTCTCAGGATACCAGAATAAAATAAAATAAATAAATGATTGACCTACCAGGAACCATGCCTGCAAGTGTGGAGGTGGGGTAGCTGCCTTGTCCTGTGGGGGGAACATGGGGTGGGTAGCCAGGTAAAGTGGTGCTCGCCATTTCTCGACCTGCAGGTACAGGTTAAGGTGTTATTATTAGCATGCTTGAATAGAAAAACCAATTGAACAAATCAAATACAGTATTTTTAGTGTAGTATTGCACATTTTAGCTGAATAAAAAATCATTGTATTAGCAAGATTATGTCCTAATTATCAAAGAATATTAAGCTTTCTTAAAATACTTATACAAAAAATTTGATTGCATGGACAAAGAAGCATTTAATGTATTTAAGTGTAGCACCATCGGGAATAAAACTTTTTTTTTCTATATTTTTGCAATGCACACTAACAAACAATAAATGTATAAAGTGAAGTGCGGAGGTGGTACCAATAACTGACATAAAGAAATCTAATTTATTGCTGCAAAATTAAAATGGCTCACAATTCTTTCTGGACCCTTATTTGGTTGGGGTTTCTGTAATGTGTCACTCATTTTGTTTGAGTGGCACAACCAAAATGAAGGCCAAGCAGGGGAAATTGCCATCTTCATTCTCAGAGTGTGATGTTCATAATTTTTTTATCCATGAATACGGGGGAGAAAATGACATCAAATGACTCACAACATGTTATCATTAATTTATTATGTCTCTGTCTTCTTTTGAACCTCCTTCTTAAAGGATTTCACTCTTTCCTGGCCTACACCTCAGATGATAACAGGATTACATTTATTGGTAAAATAAGTAAATAAATAAAAGAAATGGGGCTGGCAGCATTTTAATGTCATTTCGCCACAAAAGTTGTAGTTGCAAAAAATATGTCTTCACACATAAGCAGTCAGCTGATTTTTAGTAAACGGGTACTTGAATTCATAAACCTACATATTGCAATTCTTAAAAAAAAAAAAAAAAAATCTGTAATTCTAGATTCCTTTTTATATTTGACTTAAAGTTTAACTTCATCCAAATCACCATGCATAAATAAAACTCCTTAAGACCGCACGGCTTTTGGTTTGGCCTGCAGAGCTGCAAAATCATGAAGCTTGTTCCAACTCTATTGGAGTAAATTTGTGTAAAACGTTCGTATTATAAATAATAGACTGCAACATCATATTAGTTAAATAAGCTTAGCAGCTAAAACGGACAAGAACATTGTACGAGAACTATCTCTGCACTCTGCTCCATATTCAGACTTTTAATTAACAGTGACAACACCAGGTCTGGGTAAGTAAGGGTGCCTTGGGTCCAAGCCAGTCCCTGGCAACAACTTCTATGCTTTTGCAGTCATCGCCAGCCCTCCACCCTTTTTGCATCTCCCTTGATCCCCCTGACTTTGAGCCTGTCACGAGGCTGGATGGACTAGAAGGTCTATTGTTAACCCAAGAGATGACCAGGAGGTCAGATTTGGAGAGCAGCTTTACTGAGAGGGGAAGAGCCTAGCTTCTGATAATGAGGGCTGGACAGTCAGTTCAGCTCCTGTATCCAGGAGCCAAAAAGCAGCATGGGAGGGTGGCTGTTTTAATGTGGTGCGCAACCGAGAATTGCTAAAAGGGCAAAAGTGAGCACAGAGGTAAATCAGCTGGACATTTTTCATGTTTTTATTCGGCTATCGGGCCTCATGGGTAAGGCTGTACCTGCTATAAAGGGTTGGCTGGCATACTGGCTGTAGCAGGGGCCGTGGGCATGGGGAAGATAGCTGGGAGTGGAGGCATCTACAGAGAGGCTGGACTGGTGGGGTAAGATGTCAGCTAGAGCAGAATCCCCAACAGAAGAGGGGGTGAAGGGGGCAAAGGATGCCTCATGGGGCTCCCGCTTTACACACATGGAAGGCGGACATGACGGGTGAGAGTCTGGCAGGTGGAAAAAAAAAGAAAAAAAAAAGAAAAAACTTGATAGGATGCAGACATACATTGCCACACGTTCTGTACTTAAATTTGAGTCAATCACACATGTAAGATGAGATGGAGGTATGAAAAAACACACAATAAGAGTATATTTTCTTGTAATAGATTTAAAAAGACCTTACATACTTCAGGAGCGAGGAATCTTACATGAATACTGAACAGAAAAGCAGCATTTAGTGTCTGATTTGTTAATTTACATAGCTTATGATAATAATCTTATACGCACCCCGAAGTAATTCATCCAACTGAGTGTAAACATACACCAGTGAAATGTTGCGGGAACACATCGTGCCTGATCAATCAAGCTCAAACGCATAAAAAATTTCCCTATGGTTTTGGGAAAACAAACAGCATAATCTCACGGCTGCTCTCTGGCAGCAGAATAAGCAAACAATCAGCTCGCAGGCAGCTCAAAACATCAAGCGTTGATCTAATTCAGCTGATGAGTCCTGGCATCTTCCGGTTTTCATCCGGCTCTGCCTCTTGAACCTGTGCAATCAATGTGAGCTCTGTCTCTCTTCGGTCCCTCCACGCCGTGCAGCAGAGCCCTACTCTGTTTGCCAGGGCCTGAGATGGCTCTTTCGCCCCTCCCGACACCATGATAGCCTCATTAACTGCTTCCCCCATCATTGTTGTTTTACAACAGGACTGTGTGTTGCGATTCCTCATTAAGATAAGGGCTGAAGAGGGATTTAACACTGTCAGCTCTCAAAGCAAATGCACGAGAATACGGCAACACAGCTGAGTGCTTTGCAGCAGCTTTTCCGTAACCCTTTCATCGCTCTAAATGTTCACTTGAACAGAAAAAAACAGACGATTGACTATGGCCTAAGATTGGCTCATTAAAAATAGTTTATTTGGGCGTGCCGTGGTGGCGTAGTGGATAGCGCGACCCATGTTTGGAGGCCTTGAGTCCTTGGAGAGGCTATTGTGGGTTCGACTCCCGGACTTGGCGATGTTTGCAGCATGTCTTCCCCTCTCTCCTTCCCCCTTTCCTGTCACCCTACTTTCATATGAGGGACACTAAAGCCCACAAAAGACCCCCTGGAGGGGTACAAAAAAAAAAAAAAAAGCTTATTTGATATCAGGATGAGTCATCTTAGGATTTAATTGGATAGACCAAAATTTTGTCACATTCCAAATCCTAGTAGGACACATAATTTTTAGACATAATGGCAACAACCTGGTGCTTAACTTTGCTCTTCAGTTAATTATACCCACCATGCACTCTGTTAAGTCTTTAAAGTTACAACACCTTTCAAAAGTCTTGTTACCCTGCAGGCTGATGATGGCACCATACCTTCCCAGCTAAATATACAATAAAATTGCTACACAAGGTTTGTGTCCCAAATTCCTGATTACGCTTAACTTCCTTTATGAAACATAAAAAGCCAGATAGAAAACTAAGGCAGTGCAAAAATAGCATTAAAAAAGTCACTCCAACTGCTTTAATGCTTGCTTCTTACACTCTTTGCTGACATGCTTTACAGGTTTTGTTTCAACTACACGTTTTCTACAGAAAGACCACTGATGATGCACCGCCTCCAAATCATCACTTTCTGTGTATATAATCACAGGCTTCCACCTAAAACTACGCAAATTTGACAACTGCTTGAATATCCACAAAAAGATATTTACAGAACCACTGACATTTCTAAGAATTCAGTTGTTTAAGAAGTTAAAAGTCCACTTTATTCTTGGCATCCCCTTGGACTAAACGTTAGCATCAATCTGTTGGGCCACCTAATCAGGATTCATATTAAAAGAAAATATTGCAGGCATGGTAATAACTGCTTACAATGGCGAACAAATGTACAACCAAGTTATGACAATATTGTATCTTGGAACTTAAATGAGAAAAGGGAGATTAAATTAAAAGGAACCTTAATGCTGCTTAGCAAATTATCTTGTGCAACAGGCAGCTTTGAGACAGCCTGTTTAGTGAAGTATTGCATCAGATTGTTGGTGGTTCAGGACGCATTTGGTTGCACTCCATTCGAGACCTCCAGCATTTTCTACAGTTTGCTTCTGTTTTCTCAGCACCTGGGCAACCGTTGTGAGACATTCGGTTGTTACGGAGCGTCAACAACTGATACAAATGCTGCGTTCAAGACCACTGAACTCTGAATCTAATCAGACATGGTGCTGCTTATTGTCCTGGAGACGAGGCAGCACCGGGAGAAAAAAAAGGGAGGCTGTCAAATCCCGGGGCCTGATGATGGAGATGGAAGATAAACTTGGAGTCCATGGGGACCTTTTTCCCTCTGCAAACACATCTCTGCGAGAGGGGAGAATGGTATAGAGTTCTCCAACATCTGTCTCCGCTCGACCACTGATACCACATCTACAGACCCCATCAACCATAGAAATAAACTGTTAGGAAACCTGTACCAATCCTCGGAGAGACGCTTTGAGACACAGCAACAACTAGCTACTCTCAAGTGAGCGTCTTAGTTTTAAATGTACATAGAGGAACTTTGGTGCACATTGGTTGCTAGAGCAAAAGGTTTTCATCCCTTTGAATAAAACTTCCAGTGTGTGAATTCAGCAAACAGCAGCTCAAAAATGTGCTTTTGCTCACTGTTTATGTGATGATTTGTGACTCTTTACACCAAGAAGTTGAACGTTGCATCCATTTTTAGTTGCGCATGGACCATTTGCAGAGTCAAATACCCTCACAGTCCAGAGTTTTAACATAATTCATTATCAAATGTGTGCTTAAAGGTTAGCATGAGTATTAAGGGAGGAGGGGAAGGGAAAGAATTAATTTCTAAGCTTGGGGCTGCAACTATTAACTGAGCAGCGACGAACCATTTGCCAGCAGGCCACACACCAGGCTCCGCAGGTGAGGTAGCTGCATATTGTTTGCAACTCAGCACAAAAAAAGCTGGTGCTGCCAAGTCATAAAAATGGAGCCTCTATTCTTCTGTGTGTGTGTGCAGCTGAAATGTCCTCTAAAGTAAAGCACTCAGCTCTTTCAGCTGATTGGGTTTACTGTTTGTCACCCGGTGTGGGTGTGAAGTGGATGCAAAAAAAAAAAAAAAAGACAAAAAAGAAATGTAAAACTACCAGCTTTATTTTTAACATTTGCTGGAGTTCACAGGGGTGCCCATTTTCACCTCAGCCTCCTGGAAGGCTCTGCTGAGAATGATTATCTAACCCAGCTTGCACCTCACTAAACTCTCACTACTTCTATTCCTGTCAACTCAGAAAAAAGTGTCTTAAAATGTTGTTTGTTCCATGTACTAAACTCTTTAATGGCTTATGAAAAACACAACCACATTTAAACATGGACAGAGAGGATCACTTTCTTTTTCAAAGTCCCTGGGAACCTCGTGCATTGCGACATTAACTTATCACAGTACTAAAAGATTTGTAATAAAACTGTGGCTTATTTAACTAGTTAAATGAAAATAGGGTGCACAATACGTTTTTCAACACAATGATAATTGGAAACAGGAAGGTTAATTAGCACAGAAATGACTCCAAAAACTTTTTTCTTCATTCTCTGGATCTGGAGAATATAGAGAAATAGTGCAAAGAAAATCAGCCAAGATCCCTCCATCTGTATGCAGCTTTGTGAAATGTTATGGTAGAAGACTAAGTGTTGTCCTGTTCAAAGCATTAAGGCACTCAAGTATCGTCTCTTTATAAAAGCTATACATCATATATTTTTACTTAGAATCATGCAAAATTAGATTCATTTATGATAAGGCCTTCTACACATATGTAAAAGACACTGCATTTGAATATTTTATTAATTGGATTAATTTACTAAAGTGTGATGTTTTTTCATCATTAACTAATATATTGCATATTTTTAATAATCCTCCTAAATTCCATCTCTGTGTGTGTGTGCGGGTGTGTATGTGTGCTAACTAACTCTGTGACATTGCTGCCACCGTTTCTCCAAATAAACTGCATCATTTGACCCGTTAGGGTAAACAGAGGACACAAAAGATGGCCGACTTTGCTTTCTCAATGGGGGCCCCTGGAATGCAAAACTAAGCAGTTCATTAATCATTCATCTTTAATAGATTATGCAAATTCCAGGACATAAAAATCAACAAGATCAATAACGGTATGCATTTTAATTGGAAGCAGAAAACATTTAAGGAATGAATATAATCTCATAGCTCCATCCAGTATGAGAGCATAATTTATTGATAATTGGATTCTAGCCTAAGTGAGGAAGGTAATTTAGCAGTTTCTCAGCCTTGGCATACATTCCTATTTACAGGGTTTGCTAATGGCATAAAAAAAAATAATAATATCGCGCACTAACAACCTACACACTGCTTCATGTGTTTTTTTGCGTCGTTGTAGCGATAAAGTTTACTGGATATTACTTGTGAGTTTAATTTTGTTTGTGTTCAAAGCTCCCATATAATTTTTTTTTATTATTAAATGGCTGCACTGATGTGCTCTGTCAAATTGCACTTCTTAAAAGTTTTGCCTTCTCTTAATGCAACCTCTCTCCGTCAGAGACATTGCTTTAGGAGGCCCCAGGCCCCCAGGTGGACTTGAAGGCCACCTGCTATGAGTTTGCTCCCCAGAGCGAGACCGCTTTCATAGGAGGAGCCCTGCATAAAAGACAAAAACACACCTTTCTTCTCCTGAGGCCCAACTTTCCCGGGCAAAGCTACCTCCCACATGTTCAGGAATAAAAAGGGGGTCTTTCTTTTCCCATCACTCCATGCCCAAGACGGGGGCCAGACTAGAGGGATCATATGAGATGGGCGACCGCAGTTTTTCAATCATGCTGTCCTCTTTCCTGACCAGCTCACACATATACACGCCTACACACACACGCACACCCCCCACACACACACAGACTTTGATTCCTACTGCACCATTGTGGGACTTTTATTAAAACCCTAGCGTATTTAGAGAGTCAGTGTGGCCCTCAGTAAACTTAACCTCTCCTGGGAGAGAGCTTCGACCATCACAATGAAGCAATATGTCAATTATCCAGGTGGCTATCAGCCTGGACCACAGAGCTAAAGAAGCCATACAGCAATACAGATGCTACCTGATTCACTGCACCTACATGCCTGCTGGCTCTCAGAGGAAGGTAAAAGTGAAAACGTGCCATCAGTTTGAAGGGAAAAAAAATAATAAAAATCTTTGCTTTTTGCCATTTTACTTATGTGACTGTCTGTGGTTGTAGCAAGCTAACCAGCCACGGTCCTATTCTAGCTGCTGTCAGTCAAAGAGATATGATAGTCTTTGATGACAGTGCGAGGACAGCAGCTGTCTGTCCTGAGAAACACTCACAGTCAATCTGTTAGCAAACCATTCTGGGCAAACAGCAGCCAGTTAGGAGGCTAGAAGCAGTAATTGTGAAAGAGCTGTAGGATCTAATGGGCTCAGGCAGTGAATCACCTCATTCTGTGCCTCAAAGATAAACACAAAATGCCTCGCAAAGTGTGTTGAAAGAGATTTTTCAATAAGTAGAATCGAAAAATTTGTCTGAAGGATTATAAATTTGTAATCTGTACATTATCTGCAGTGTCTTGCAAAACACCTTCCATGATTTAATTTTATAACCACAGAGTGGTTTGTTGGACTTTTATGTCATATACCAAGACAAAGTAGTGCCTAACTATCAAGTGGAAGGAAAATAATTTCCGACTTTCAAAAATATTTGCAAAGTGCCATGTTTTTCCCTCTCTTCCCAGCATGATACTGCCACCACCATGTTTCGCTGTGGGAGTGATAGCTTTATACCACACTTAGCATTTTGCACAACAGGCAGAGAGTATAAGTTCATCTGACCACAACTTCTTATTTCTCACATTTTTTGCTGTCTTCTACGTGACAGTAAACTGCAAGCTGAAATATTTATGTCTTCCTTTTAACAAGAGAAAATTTCTTGCCAATCCACCATAAAAGACAGATTTATGGAGTGCATTACTAATTGCCATGTTGACAAAGTCTCCTACCTGAGCAGCAAATATCGGTAGCTTCTCCTACATTACTAATGGGCTCTTGGCAATTTGTTGGGTGGAAAGATATAGTGGAGTCATTTCACTATAAAGCTTGGCCTCATAAGTGTTACATTAATAAGCCGTCAGATAAATTGGAGGGCCATGTCTTGATGGGCCTGCTGTTGTGTAATACTGATATGTCCAACGTTTAGAGTATTATTATACAACCTAAGCCTTGTTTAGGGTGAAGCCTTGTTAGGGTGCAACCAGCGGATTGCCAGTTCTGTCTGTCTCAATCCTTGACTCCCTGGGTAAGACACTTCACCCGTCTTGCCTGCTGGTGGAGTTCAGAGTTCCCAGAGGCGCCATTGCATGGCAGCCTCACTTCTGTCAGATTGCCCAGGGCAACTGTGGCTGTGTACAATGTAGCTCATTGATTGTAGCTGATTGCAGTGCAAAGAGCTTTGGGGTCCTCTGGACTAGATAATGTGCTTTACAATTCCAGGTCATTTGCCATGTTTCCCCTTAACGGTCATGAAGACACCGGTTTCCTCATTGCCCCATTGGATAACATGTAAGCATTTTCTGCATGACAGTTAAGGGGTTAAACTTCTGCACAACTTTGACCCTGACAGTTCCAGTGAAATTCTTTGTCTTCATGATGTTGTTTGTTCACTATTTGTTTCCAACAAACTGCTGAGGCCCTCACAGGTTGAATTACACACAAGTCATTTTTGACTTTTGTTTGGAGTATCACAGTAAGGGGGTTGGCTACAAATGCATGGCAGACCTTTCCCATTTTTTGTTGCATTTTAAAGTATCATATTCTTTTCGCTTTACAGCTATGCAACATTTTGTGTTGGTCAACTACATTTTATTCCCTACAAAATATATGGAAATTTTTTTCCTAATGTGACAAAATGCACACAGATTTAAAGAAAATAAACACTTTTTGCAAGACAAGGAAATATAAAGAATCATATGTTTTTTTTCTATTCCAAAATTTGGGCTGTTAAAGTAAAACCCCCCAAAAAGAGGAAAATAATGTTGTGCCTGGCATCTTGGATTCTGCCAATGCTTCTTTAAATTTCACAGAGCTTTTATATACCATGCTTATATATCTTTTTACGTAGGAACTCTGGGGAGTTAGATTGGTGACTGGAGTGAAGGGAGGAGTTTTTAGGAAACTACAAACACACAGAAGACATTGTTCTGCTGTGTTCCTCTCACTGACTGAGCTGACCACCTCGGTGTAAGTGTCTTTCACTGCTGCACCTGCGCGCATTCTTTTAAGGCCCAGTGCAGCATGAATCAGATTGTACCTGTCACAACAGAGTAGCTCTGCGAGACACTGGAAGCGAGGTCGGAGCTGGCGCTGGTGGAGAGGCTGGGCTTCACATCTTCCAGGCTGGCATTCAGGGATGGGAGGGAGTACTCATTCGCCTGCAGACAAACAAACACACACATGAGCAGGTGGCAATCAAAGACATGCAGCTCACTCTGCTTTCATTTAATTTCACATTCCACCAGATCGGGTCGCGATCTGATTAACATCGCTCATGCCCTGCGCACGGGCTTATTCTAGATGCCAGACTCGCAGCAGATATCCCAGTTCAGGTGACGTTACAGAGAATATGATTGAGTGACACCTCCTGGTGTAGCTTGGACAGGATATTTCCTGCAAATTCCATGAACATCAGCCCTGCCCGTGCTCCCCTTGCTTCACTGAGACCTGTGATGATGTATGCATGCATTAGGGCTTGTCTGAGAAGATGGCAGAGAGGGAGAGAGGGATGAGAGAAGGATTGGAAAAGGAGTGAAAGGACGGGGTGTCAGCTGGCTCTTTGTGCTCCACTGCAGTCATCCCTGTGACCAGTCAAGGGAGGAGACATTCAGGGCTTTGTTACAGGAGAGACATGTGGTGTTTTTTTTTTTTTTTTTATCTTTTCTTTAAAAAAAAAGAAAAAAAAAATATGGGGGTGTACAACCTCAAATTCTGCCTTTGTGACTTACTTTCAGGAAAAACACAAGAAAAGCAGATTTTACATTTTTAATTTTAGGGTTTATGATTTTTTTCTATGCCTTTTATTATTTATCTCAGCTGCCACAAAACCCGTCTTTTGCATTTTACAAATCTCATTATGTGTCAGTGCTGCGATAGACACTTTGGTGTGATCATATAATCTCTTGTTTTGTACACCTTAATCTCTGGTGAAGACTCTGTTTGCAGTTGCGATGAATCCTGTTTGTTAATGAGATGACATTTCCTGACCCAGTTCTTCTTTGAAAGGATAAGAGTCTGCGAGTGTTTGTGTCAGAGAGTGTGTGTGCATCCGTTTGTCTCAAAGGGTTGGGTTTGGGGCTGGGTGGGGGCGTATGGGGTCCCAGAGGAGCAAGCTGGTGACCCCAGTCTTGTCTGCCTCTATCCCAGATAAACTCTAATTGTCTGCTTACAACTGTTCCCTGGCACTAGGCTGGATGTTCCTCTCTGTCCCGTTGGGCCTCAGCCGCACAAGAGCCATTTTGTCATGCAGATGGGATGTGGGTAGGGGCTGAGCAGGGGCTGGGCAGAGGGCGAGTGGCGAGCGCAGAGGGGCCTGAATGACCTGACCACATGGCTGCCAGAAGTGTGGGAGGGATGAGGCCTATTCAGCCTGGCCTCTTCAAAATGGCTTTTTAATGCCCTGACGCAGACACCAGACAAGCCTCTAATAGCCTAATATCCCACCTTTTCACCAGTTTAAGAAAAGGGGGGGGTGTTGGAAACAGGCAGAAAAAAGAGGTGCATGGAGAGAGTGGAAAACAGGCTGATTAATATTACATTAAATTAAAACTGATTTTTCTGGACCATTCTGACGCCGTTTTTCACCCCCTTCCCTCAGCCCCCCTCTCGCCTTTTTAATACCTTCTCCTCCACTCTTTGTGATTGCAAGTCATTTCCAATTCGTTTTGGTATTGATCTTGCCGTAGAAATCACTTTGGTAATTAGCTGCATTAGGGGCTGTAAAGCAGGCTGAGGGGCTGTCCCTCTGATTTATCGCCGCTGTAATTCCCCACGATCGCACAGAGATGAAAATGAACTCAATTAAGGCACAGCTAAGGCTGCGTGGGCACCCAGATAGAGTTCCAATGGAAAAATTAATAGTCGCTTGTTGTTTAACAGTGTAATGAATGTAAATAAAGCTTATCCTCTGTAATAGGTTGTAGGTTTCAAGGCTACTTTTAGGCACCAGTTTACCAGTTTGCAGTAGAAGGTAATGTCACTTTTCAACCAACAAAGAAAAATAGCTTACACACATTTTGACCAAAAACAAATACGTTTAGAGCAGAAAGTGTTGGCGTATGAGGAGTAATTTAAACCAGATAAATCAGAAGTGGCTAACATAACATGACTTGGCTTGAAAGCAGGTAAAGCCTCAGAAATGTGCATCTTAAAGATTTGAGTGTCAATTTTGACGTCTGCAGATTTTTGCAGAGGGAAAAAAGGAATAAGATGACAGACTGTAAAGTGAAAACCTAATTAAATGTAAAACTCAGAGCTAGGCCAGTTGTTGGAATGGATTTGCTACAATGGAAACTGGGAACCAATTGGCCACAGTCTAATGACTATGGCCCAATGTTTAAGCCTTTTCTGAATAACCGGTGGTGGATATCCAGGCCATCTCTCCCAGTTTAAAGTCCCAGCTGCCGTTGGTTCAAGCATTTATGAAAAAAAAAATCAAGTCTTTGTCAGATATTCTCCACAGATTTAAGACTGAATGACAGCCGTATGTAAAAATACCACGGTGTAATATTGTTGCAGTTTGAAAACAAATGTGTAACATGAGCTCATTGCTTTAATTTAAAATGTTAAAGGGATAGGTTTTTATACTGTGCCTACAATAACCTTCATAACCATAATGATAGTGAAATAAGGCAGCAAAATATAAAATAAGCATTTGCAAAATTTATCTGCAGTTTTTACGTGTTTATTGCACAGAAAGTTAGCTGATCTTAGCTGGAGAATTAAGACAGTCTTAGCTGTAATAATAGAAGTGATATGTTTCATATAACATGTTTCATTCCTTATGATGGACTAGTTCTTTTGGTTTTAAACAAATTTCCAATAAAACAAACTTGTCTTTGTTTTAAATATTGTAATTGTGTGGCTGCTTTCTTGTAGGCAGCTGACTGGTGGATCACAGCAACAGGTGGGGGAGAGGACGTTTTCTGTTACGTAGACCAGGAGAAAATACAATAATGATTTTGGCATTGTTTATAGTATCTCCAACTTTCTTAAAATTTTATGAAAGCTGGAAGCTTTTAATGTTTTTAAAAGCATTTTATAACCTATGTAATATATTTTTTTTCACACCAGTCTGTGTCCACCTCTAATCTTTGGTCTGGACATTCTCTTCAATTTGGCAAACGAAAAGAGAACATCATGAATGAGAAAGTAAAGAACCTGCTTTGGATTTTGTCCTATTAGACAGCTCAAATGCCATCTTCAAATAATCAAAATTGAAAACATTCACTTTGTGGAAAGTAACAAACCTGCTCTGGTTTGATGTGTTCTGAAGTGGGGAAGACATCAGGGTAAGAAGGCCGTTCGAACACGCGATCCAGGGCTTCCAGCTGTTGCTGGGTGAAGGCATCTGCTCGCAGATGTTTCCTTAAACTCTCCACACTGCCCTGAGAGTCACTGCCAGGGCCTGAGCCATCTGAGCCATCTAAAGAAAGAAGAGGGGGAGGAAATGGACCAACAGGAAACATTTCCAGTTTATTCACATGGGATTACTTTAAATAAACCATTTCTTTTATAGTGGTATATAGAAATCAGTTGGGGACAGATTAGTCAGAAACGTGAAAAACCAACATTTTCCCAGTTAGTGAGCCCACCATGTTCACTAATTGGATCATGGTGGGTTCGCTATGTCCCACACTATGTCCTGCTGATAACAACACTCTCCACTCTGAACACTGTTTCTAAGTTAGGAAATCCAGGTTAGATATCCATCAAGGCTTCCATTTGTTTAACCACTGCTGTGGAGAGGGCTGATGGTTATCTCCAGACATCATTGGTGTGAAGTGGGTAACACCCTGAATAGATAATTTTACATATCATTGAGGCATGGGATTTTTATTTTTTTTGTGGCGCTTATTACCTTTATTTATTAGTAGTGAGACAGAAAGAATGGCAGAGAGAGAATGGGAAATCTTGCCAAGGGGTGGAAATCAAACAGGGGAATAACTGTGATGACGACCCTACTCACTTCATTTGGTGCACCTGCTCTACCCCACGTGGTGCTCCACATAAAGGTGATTAAACTAAAGTCAGAGGAGGCACCGTAATTCAAGAACAGCTGTTTAAAATGGACATATTTTCCAGGTCATGTTGAGACTTGAATGAGAGATGGAGAGGAATGCCGACAGCTTTTTTGTAAATCTCATAGTTTATGTGAGGATTGAGGTTCTCTAGAATAAATGTGACAGAGATCTGTTTCTGTGATACTAGGCATGCTAGTCTTGCTGCTCTACAATGAAACATGGTAAAGACATATTAAGATGTTAACTTTGTATTCATGTTGTTTTTTTTATTCACCATGAAACAGGGTTTTACTGTGACTAACAAAGCAGGATGATGTTGCCTCAACCTGTTTCTTTAGGTGGGGGGGGGACTAAAGAAACATATTCAGTGCTGTTTTATATCTTTGTATATCATAGTTCTTAGAGAGAAATCTGATTCAGCTAAAAGAGACTTGAACAGGTCAAAGCTGCAAAATGCAAAGTTTAAAAACTCAGATTGGTCTAAATTTTCTTAGCTTCACTAGACTGAGAGGGGTGGCTGGAAAAACTGTCATCTCCCTCTTTGTTTTTCAGTTACTTTCTCTTGCCCTCCAAACACAAACACCCGCTCAAGCTGCGTCCCCCCCCCTCACAGTACCCCACAATCCCACCATCAGCACGGTCATCATCTGATAGGTCTGTGGTAATTGATGGATTACCTTCAGTGCAAATATATACTTGTAAGGGAGAGCGCGTTTCAGGAGAGAAAAGTAGGACTGCCGATTACATACAGAGCCTCTCATTCTGCCACTGGGAAATAGAGAGCCATTATTTAACTGAACTATTTCCTCCTGAACATATTACCCGCACCTCTTCTCTCTTTCCATCCCCCCACATATTGCCTGTCTTTTGGAAAGCAGAACAGAGCGAGGATGCAACATTCAGGCACCGAATGAGGATGGGGCGCTGAGGGCAAGCGTATGCATTTCCTCACTTGGTCACACACTATATAAACAAATGAGCCTATGCTTTTCTGGTTCCTCTGATCTCTGACCTTATCAACCCAGGCAGGGAGCCTGCCGCCACTACTCCACTTCTCCCTCTGCTCACTCATCATGTCCTGAGCTCTGAACGAAGACGAAGAAAAAATCTTAAGCTAAAACCTCCAGTCCAGTATTCCAGGACTTGCACTCTCCTGGCTGCCTCCCACCACCCTCCCTTTCCTTCTAACACTGCGCCACCAACAGCGGATGAGGGCTTCAGCTCCCGTACAAATCTGTCATTCTAAATTTGCAGCAGATTATGTTCTCTCCTGGGCGAGGCAGCGGTGATATATGATATGCAAGGCCGCTATTGATTGCCTGATCCGCTCACAGAGGAGGGAGGCGAAATGAACTTGGAATGAACATCATGCCTCAACTCATTGTGCGTATAATACTCTACTTAATCCCACATTTTTCTGTGCTATGGAATTCAATTGATCAATCATGTTCCACTGATGGTACCATTTCAGGGGCGTTATTGCCATTCTGCTCGGCTGCTTGACCTTTTTTCAATGGCTGAGGCCAGAGGATGAACCCGATTCGCTCCGAGAAATAGATCCATTGAGAGAATGGAATAGAGGACGGCAATTGGGAATGAGTGGAGTGTAGATCAGAGGGCTGCTGCTAAAATACAGTACTTTGACTTTATCCTTGGGTAACATTGATAGAGGAATAGCATTTTTCCCACAATGCGTGTTTTTCCAACCATGAATTAACAACATATTTTAGCTCTTCTCCATTTCCCAACGGCTCTCCGAGAAGGAGCACGGTGGTGTTGCTAAATGAAAGTCAGCAGTCGTCTCTGGCACGGAAGGAAACAGAGAGAGTAATGACGTAGTTCAGGATTTCTGAAGTGAGGGTCTCTGAGAAGGTCATTAGCAGTTAAACATCTTACCTGCAGTAGATAGCTCTTACAGCTCTATACTTAGAATACATTTAAATAAGATGGAAATAGAAAGAGAGTGCAAGATGGATCAAGACCAAAAGAACCTTCTATGGGCTTAAACAAGCTCCAATGTAAAACTCTAGAATTCGTAAAGTGTCAGAGTTATTGACAGAAATGACTTTTATTTTTTTAATTGAGAATAAGGAGGTGGAGGTCTACCACCAGTGACCTTCCTGAGTGCAATAAGTGCTGAAGACAAAACATGTATACCATTTCTGATCCATAAAAAAAAAAACAACCCATAAATATTGAGCTTTTTGGATCAAGTGAAGTTATTGATTTTTTCACTGGCTTACTTTTTTCTATTAAGAACTTAATTATGGATATAATTTTGCCTTGTTTCCACTGACGGGGGTCGGTGTGGTTAAGTAGGCTGTTTTGCCTGTTTCCATTGTAAAAGCAGTCTATTCAGCTGACCCATACTGCACCATTCATGGTCACCATTCTGTTATAGGTCCATAGGACAATGGTACAGTGTGGTTAGAGTGGAGCTACTAGCAGTACACAACACAGATTGGGAGAAAGAAGTACATCACTGATTATGATAAGGCTGAGACATACTAGTGTATTAGAATTTGGGTTTAACCCCACCTGCCCAGTGAGAGTCCAGCTGCTAGTGGAAATGCCCTCCTCAATATGTTGTATCATAAGCTAGCGTGCTGAACTGCATCAACCTGTGACATACCCCTCAGTGGAAATGAGCCGTCACAGTATTTTTTCTTTGCACATTTCACTTAGAAAGATAATTTGAGGTTCATAGGCTCTTACCTTCTGTTACTTTTTAAATAATCACTGGCTTCTCTGTAGTATAAATTACTAAAATATTTTTGAGACTAAAGCTGTTTTAAGACAGTAGAGGTCCAAGGTGTTGGCAACTCCTGAGCTACCATGTCTGAAACCAAGTAATTTACAAGATCAAGATGCTCACAAATGTTATTTTATGAAATAACATTTCAACCTCATTATCTGTTGGGCTGACATTTACAGAGAATTAGTTGATTAGTTACACAGAAGAAGATGCTGAAACGGCTCACTACTAATCACCGTCCTGTGAAACCAAGACACGTCAAATGTTTGTTGATCTAATAGAGGCGGTGTAAACAATCAATAATCTAGCGTTCCCCAAAACTGCTATTTTTGCTTTTTACACAGTTTCCACAAAAGATTTACATGCTTTCTCTGCATGTTTTTAGCAAAATAAAATCAATGGCATCCCACTGTCCCCTACTTCCTCCTTCCCACCGAGGCAACCATTAGCTTATCTGTAAATATCATGTGCCTTTGGTTTAAAATTCAAAAAACGTATCTGAATAAATAGCTATAACAGATTTTTACCTTTTCAGCTTTTTAGGGTGGTTGAAGTGAAAATCCCTAGCTTCAGTCATAAGAACCAACTAATCTGGATTCCTACTAAATCCAGATGCAAATAGAGTTCTACAGGAAATATCTTTTAAAGGAAGTTCACTTCAAAAATTGTGAAATATTAACTCTAAATTTACTGGTATGAGTCAACCCTAATCAATAGGCAATGTTTATCATTCAGTATATAAGTAGCAATTTTCTTCAAGCCTTTCGACCTGTGAACAAATAAGACCCTACTTTCCATGATAGGGTTTACTTTGGTGACCTCCCTGTGATATAAACATGTGCAGCACTATATAACATCTATAAAAGTTAATTTAGGAACCTACTATTTGACTCGTACACCATTATTTGAGTTAGCTAATCATTAATTCCACCTCTTATTTTTTGTTACAATATTGAAAACATGGCTGCACAGTGGCACAGTGCGAACCCCGGGCTGGGTTCGATTCCCAGCACAGGGTCTTTCTGCATGGAGTTTGCATGTTCTCCCTGTGCATGCGTGGGTTCTCTCCAGGCACGCCGGCTACCTCCCAGAGACCAAAAACATGGCACTTAGGTTAATTGGTCTCTCTAAATTCTCCCTTTATCTGTGTGCGTATGTGTGTGTATGGTTGTTTGTCCTGTCTCTGTGTTGCCCTGTGATGGACTGGTGACCGGTCCAGGGTGTACCCCGCCTCTCGCCCGACATCTCACTGGAGATAGGCACCAGCACCCCTCCCAAACCCACCAAGGACAAGGTTGTAAAGAAAATGGATGGATGGATATTTAAAACAGAAGCAAATATAAGTAACATACAGATTTGCCATTTTATTTTCAAATCCAAGCTTTAATGCTTCTAACATTGGTCATAAAAGATGTCTGTTTTACATATATTATGAGATAGGTGAAATAAATCAGATCCATCTTTTGACAGTCAGTGTGTCAAGTGGAGTGTGAAGTCTGCCTGTCAGATTGCGTCTGCGAGTGTGTGTGTGCGTGTGTGTGTGTGTGTGTATGACTGTCTCATTGGTTGGCTTGTTTCATTTTCTTCTAGTGTTTCTTCAACCCCTTCGGGTGTCTCAGCAGGTATTCTCTTATCACTCCCAAAGCACCAGCTGACTGCATCCCTTTGTTTTAACACCGCCGTGTGAGGAGATAAAAACAAGAATCTCCCACAGTGACGCTCACACGTTTTAGATCCGGAACACGGTTTCTTTGATCAGCTTAAACTGATGCTTTCTGACCTTCGAGTCAACTTGTTTGTTGATAAGAATGTCAAGACATTCATGAAGATTTGTTTTAAGGTGGTGTGGATAATGCACCAACAAGACAGAAAAGCATCACAAGAAAACTTAAACACACATGCTCATATAATAACAGTTGCAAGTACAAAACAGACTTGGTGTAGCACAGTGGTACTAAATGTACTTCTTTCATCTCTCCTGTTCCTGAGATAAGATAACTCAAAGAAGACTAGAGGAGGAGGCTTGTTTGAAAGGCAAATGAATTCCTACACACGGCCCGGCACGCTCCATAAATCAATGACATGTGGGGTTTTCCGAGATCAGAGGCTGCGAGTCAGCCCTTCGCGCATTGGTCCTGCGCTGATAGGTGAAATGATGCTATCACAAATTGTGGATCATTTGTTGATGATTTTTAAAATGCTGTTGAGCTAAGGAGAAAAAAAAAAAAAGGGAGAGCAAGCACAAACAAACCGGTATACCCAGAGGGTGAACACTCCTTCCCTGTAAGCTAGCGATATTTATGAAACCTCTGAAGCGGAAAGGAGAGAGCTGGGTGGGGTGGTTGGGGGAGGAGGGAAGCAGAGAGGCAGCAACACTGCCATGGCTGTTAAGATCCTGTTATGTTGTGGCGTGTTTAAGAGCTTTATTAATTCGATTTAGCACCACCAACCAATGTACTGACAGTCAGCAGGCACAGCGATGTCGACTTGATATTTGCTCTCACTGCAAGGACTGAGGAGGTGTTGCTAACATTTTATTTAGACTTTATCTTTTGAAGATAGCTCAGAGAGTTTGCAATAAACAGAAGCATGCACAACATTTTCATACTGTTCTCTTTAATAAGACCCAGGAACAATTCACACGTTTTGATCTCAGTATCTGTTAGCCCGAGGTGAATCACTGATAGTGCACTTCCTCCTGCCTTCAAATCCAATTTTAAAAAAGTCTCAGAGTTTTACGTAGGATTTGAAGGCAGGAGGGGGTCTCCATTTGAAACTATTTAAAGTTTCTTCATACATATGTGGGTCACATTGTATATATTTTATTTTGATTTGTCTTTGAACATATGTCCTTTGAAATTAAGCCCTGTCAGAGGAAAAATTCTGTCACGTCTTGGACAAACAATAAAGTATTTGTCAAAAACTGTGTTTGCATGAACCACAATGACATTTATTTTCACTTTAGACTTATTTCAAGGTTTAAAAAGTCCCTTTTGGTATTGGCACTTCTTGGAATAACCATTAGCTTCAGCCTCCTGGACCAGCTAATCTGGATTTTAAATAAATTTAGACAGAAAGAGAGTTATCTACTGCAGATAAGACATTAACCCACTAATCTTTTAGCAAAGTCTCACTTCAAAAACTCCAATAAGAAAAAATCCAGTTAAAATTTTCATCTTTTTTTTTTTTTTTTTTTTCTACTTCTAGTAAAAGAGCTAGTAGCTAGTCATATCTTCAGTTTTACCTTTAATCAGCATTTGTTTTTTGTGCTGATATCAGCCTGCAAGGTAACTGCGGTTTTAAAAGCTATTTCAACTGTAAATACTTTAACTGTGTACATTCTGGCTAAAATGAACTGTTTCAAAGTCTTTTTCATCCAATTAAATCTGAAGCTTACTGTTTAAATAATTTCAGCTGAAGTCAAGTCTTCAGAATAACTATTATTTCATGGATCTAATCATCGGTTCTTATTAACATGTGTTACAATAAAAAGTTTTAATTGCAAAAGGTCCTGAACTATCCCTTAAGCTGAATTTGGTTCTGGATCCTTTTGTCCAAGTGTCCTCATGGTTAAAATGTAAATGCTACCATTGCAATAGAGAATGCACTTGTAAGTATACAAATGTGTTTTTGAGTTCAGTTGATTTGTTTTTTCCAAAATCTTAATCCAAGATTGAATTAATGTGGGAATGGTTTGCTAACAAGCCCAATTTTGCACTCCTAGCTAGGTAACATGACTCGTTTTTCATCTCCGATTTGGGGTTTTAGTCCTCTTTTGCTTTCATCTCCCTCCTCTGTACCAGCCTGTCATTTAGCATTGCCATCCTGCGTGGGTGTGTATTTCTGGAAAAGCAATTAATGAATTCTCTACTTTTCCCGTGCCTTTTTCTCCCCTTCTTGTGAGCAGCAACGCGTCGCTCCATTAATTCTCAGCATTGCTACCCATAATTGACTTTTCTCTGACATGATTCCTCTCCATCGAGTGAGTCCCCACTTTATTATATTGTATTTTTCAAACTGATTTCATTGTGTGTTGTTTACAGCGATACATGTGGTCCAGAGCAGCCGTGCCGTTTAAGGACAGATGAAGAAGAAGGGACAATGGGAGAAGAAATGAAATGTTGAAGAAAGGAGGAGGGGGAGGAAAGCAGTGTGGACCTCTTTTGTGCCTCGTCTACTGTCAGGGCCCTAACAGCTTCTTGTCTCTATGTTACGCTCTGTGGCCCCCTCTCAAACCTGCGCTTTTCTCTTTCTCTCCCTCTTTTACACACTCTCAAACATGCGCGTGCACACACACTATCACGGCCATTATGGCGCTCATGATTCCATTTTTTCTGTCTCAGTCTGGATGCATTTATTTTTTAAAGTGATCCTCTATTGACTCATTGTCATGGAGAGGCTTGACTAGTCAACCAGTGTAGGCCCAGGCTCAAATCCGTACACTAACTGATTTAAACTCCACAAATGGGTCACATGTGTTAAAAGATTCACTCTAAAAAAAAATGTCTGTAAAACCCAAACATAAATGTGGACAAATCTAAATTGCATTTCTCCCCCCCAGCCCCCCTTCAAGGCTTTGAGCGATGTTGATATGATTCAGGTAGCTGACCGTGATCATTCTTTTGTCGTAAATGAAGAGGCTATATTTCTTTCTCAGCTCTCACACACTCATCAGCTCCCCTTCTGCACTCATCCCACACCCACGCTACAATCACAAGTTATGACCTTTGCTTTCTCAATATAATTTATCACTGTAGCTCCCTGCTCCCTGTCCTCCCAGGAGCTCCGCTGGGCTCCGTCCAGCCATGAGAAGAAAGCGCGCTGTTGGGTCACATCAACCTGACTGCAAGCAGTGTCGAGGTCAGGCGACTAGGAGAGCACTAAATTTACATGAAGTTGTTGCTGTACGGGTCACTAATCAGAATTTAATCTGAAGCCCATTGTAAGTGTTCAAGAGTCAGGGGAGATGGATGAAATATTTTAGCCATGGGGAAAAACATAGAGATGTACCAGTTTGGTTTATTCCTGAAACTTGGAGATTAAAGTTTTGACGAAATTTGGTTTACTTTTAAAAAAACTATAAGACATATTATATATTCCTCATATTCTTTGATAGAGGTAATTGTTTCATATTTGACAAAAAAATTAGGAATTATAAGACTATCCATATTTCTGATCAAATTATATGACCTAAGCCTGAGTCTGTGTTTTTTAAATTCAATTTCAGAGGAAAGTGCTGAGAGATCTTTTTAGTGAAAAATCTGATTTTTCAGTATTTGCTATGTTGTTCATTGATCATAGCTCATCAACAAAATCTGAGTGTAATACTGATGCATTTCTAAAAAACAACTTTTTTTGTCACTAATTTATTTAGAAATAGAAAAAAACAAAATTAATAATTAGCATTACATTTTTGAGGTTTTTTCATTGTGTTTATACAGTAACAAATCTGTCCTTTTTGAATTCAAGTCAGCTTTGGGTTCCAAGGTCAGTGGGGGCCCTGTTAAATCTCAACGTTTGCTTATACTCTGGGCCGGCTCTGACTATATCCATTTTCTTGAAAAAAATTAAATGAAACTTTGAGTCTGGAAAAGGCCTGGCACTAAGTCCTGAAAGTGTAACTGAATAGGATAAACTTTTATTTTTTTAACACTCAGCAGTTGTCACCCAATTCTCTTTCACTTTTCTTGGCTTCCACTACAAGCTATAGGTTTAAATGACTGAGGGAGAACATGCTGTACAACAGGCTAATTTCCTCTACTTTACTATTAATGCATTTGGCAGGAACATCATTCCATTCCCAGTAATGAGATACACAAATAAATCTGGCTATGGATAGATTCAGAGCTGGGTGGTGGCGATGATGGTGGAAGGGAGGGGAGGGTGCAAAGGAAGGATGTGCATTGAGACGCATACTCCAAGCCCTGGCATAATTGGTATCACTGCTTGCAGACATGCAAACCAATATCTCCATAGATAGGGCCGAGACTCTCTTTTCCCCCCTTAAGGCTATTTCTTTTGTCTTTTCAATAGCTTGCACATCCAAGATAGAGGGAGGGGACTGGGGCGTAAGTTGGGGGGAGAGGGAGGGGGGGGGGGGGGTTAATTTGTGAATTAATAGCTTTTCTCTGCAGAATTGCAAATTCTTTTTAAATGTCACTGTGTTGTAGATGCGCAGAGCATCTGAAGCCACAAACTCTCACACAAACACATATCCAGGCAAAAGGTGGGAGTCAAACACCTCTACAAATCCTAAAACTAATCCCTGCTCCATTATTATTGAGTCTGCCAGGACCTACCTTATCCCTCCTTTCCTCACAAAACAAGTTTTTTTTCCTTCTCTTGCGTGAGCTGTCCAGTGTAACATGCTACTTTTAATTTGCAATAACACATGACAAGGACAGATTAATAGCTCTTATGGCACCCGCGTCCCTGAGGCTCATCTTACGGGGGACCAGGTGTACATAACGCGTGTCACACTACATTATCTCTACAGCCCTGCAGTAATGGGGACCTTTTTCTTCCTGAAAGGGCAACTGCTGACTTCAGTCACACAAGAAGCACTAGCCAACGCCATTGTGACACAAGCCGAACAAGGACGGTACAACTCTTTCTTAGAAAGAGCGCCATCAGGATTTAAAATATGCAGAGACATTTTGTCTTGTAGTTTAATACTTTCACACATGATTCAACTAATTTACACGCTAAGCTCAGTTTGCAGCTGAGTTCTTACCTCAATGATTTTAAAACTTTAAAAAAAATTCTGTATTAATTAAAGAATTAATCTTAAGTTAGAATATGACCGCAAACTAAAGCATTCTCATCTACCTGCAAAGCAAAGTTACAATTTAGGCTAAAACTACAAAATGCATCGTTGGTGTTTTTTCAAAACAAAATAAAGACCATTGTTGTCTGCATAAAGTTATAACAAACTAAAAAAAAAAAGTTCCTTAGTTGTTATTACTATAAAACATCTACTATAAAATATCTACTTCTAGGTATTTATTAAATTGTACTTTGCTGAAACATGTTAGCTCTTAGCTTACTACATTAGCATATAATTTAAGCACTTCAATTACCATTGTTAAGAGCTTTGACTAATAAAAAAACACTATTTAAAAAAAGTGAGAATATGTCCAGACATTGAAACGGCACAATTCAGATGTTAATTTAAGGATATAAACAATTGCTGGGAATATACTGAATTTTCTCATTTTTTATAAACATAAAAACCTCAGCTATCAAATGTTATTAAAAACCCCACAAAGTAAATTAGTATTGAATTGTCTGTCTTTAGATGAAAAATATTATTTTCTGCAGTAACTTTACCTTAATATATTTTAACATATTTTTGAAAACAAAAATAGATATTTTCCAACCACACCTTATGAGCAAAACATAAATAATTAAAGACATAAACTGCAGGTGAAAGGAGAGGATGTGTGATTTAATTGATTGAGCAAAGCAAAAAAGAAAAAGTAAGGTTGTCTAACTTCAACTTACAATGTCCTATTTTCCTTCCATCCAAGTGGTTGCCACTCCAGAGAACTAAAGAGACAGAAACATAAAGGGAAAGGAAGTGGCCTGTTTTCATCAGTGCTCTCTGAGATCATTTTTAACCACATCATCCCAACCAGCAACCTCAATGATGTGTCCACACAAACACAAACACGCACATACAAGCACACAGCCCCTGCCCTGCCTCCACCGGTCTGTTCCTACACCTGTTCAGGCCTCCACCGGGGACATGTTAATTCATAGGCATTAAAAAAAGCCAATTGTTTGCACAACCGATAATCTATTAGCCCTCGGGCGTTGTGTGTCCATTCCCCTGCTCTGCCCAGGAATGAAGAAGAGGAAAAAAAAACAAAAAAACATCCTGGCTTGGACTGGAAAAACCTTCCACATAATCTTTGAGTGTATCTACATCTGCTTTCTTGCCAATTCTCAGCTTTTGTTTGCTATAAAATACACCTTTTATTTGTCTTTTTTAAATCACAAAAATACAAAAAAAAGTCTTTAAAGTTTTTATGCAGTGCTAAATATTAAACGACTAGAAGTTCACTGATAAAATCAAGATTGCAGAGATTTTTTTCTGCCTATTGTGACTTTATGGGGATAGAGGCAGCAATGCTGATGACTCGCCAAGGGGGATTAGAGTTGTAATGACAGCTATATGCAGTGTCAGTGGTATCAGATAGAGATGCTGATCCGTTGCCATATATCTGTATGGTAAAAATGAAACTGATTGGATCACAGCTCTCTTTTGAGCACTCGGGTCTGCCTGATGTAACAACATAACAAGTCACTGGAGACAACACACAAAAGCACTCTCTTGACTGCAGAACTGTCATAAATGTCAACTTCTTCACACACAAAGGGGGAAAAAAGTAAGAGAAGAAAGATGAGATGAATTAAAAAGGATGAAAAACAAAAGGGGATCTTGTGTTCTTCCTTACCATCATCCCGTTTCCTTTTCTCGCCGTTGGAGCGGGGAATACCCAGAATGCCGTTGATGGAGTAGGATCCTACGGGATTGTTGGAGGCACTGGTCACAGGAGGCGAGGCTGTGCTGGGCACTGGTGTAGAAAGCTGTGTTAGTGTGTGTTTCGTGTGTTTTCCGAGTTGTTTCAGCAACAGCGATTGTCTTATTTGACTGTCCTCTAATCTGCTTTATTCATTCGCTCACCTATGGTGTGGCCGGGTGTGGAGAGCGGCGTGACGGATCCATCAGGGGACGGGTGGAATTGCTGCTGGACTTTGGTGCGGATAATCCTGATAAAGTGAACAACAGACATGGATCAATCAATGCTAGTTTCCACGGCGCGGAGATTTCACATCAAACCGGCCCGGCCTCGGACGCTTAAACAAGCTTAAACACGTCCACTTTATGTCTGTGCATGTACAAAGCGCTCCTGCCGTTTGTGGGCCTGCTTGTATCGTCACATGCGGGCCTGTCCGTGTCACAAATAGCCAATCTCTGGGCTTTAGGGACAATCTCTCTGCTCCTTGTGTGCAGCCGAATAATGGCTGGCCCTTGGAGATTGTGGATTCAATCTAGCTGGATTCTGAGGTTAGAAATATGATAAAGTCCCCCATACAAGTAAGATGTGATGTGGCGGGAAAGTCTTCATTGCACTTTGGTCTGAATGATCTTGCAAACAAAGCATGAAATCACATCAATTCACCTCAATGATCAGCTTCACTGGCTCTACCTGGCCAACTCTAATAATCTCCCTCTCCTGCACACCACACACTCTCTTTTCTTCTCTCTCTCTCTGTCTCTCTCTCCATCTCTCAAAGCTCCATCCTCTTTTCTCATTTCTCCTCTCTTTTCTGTCCAGCGCTGCCTTACTGTACCCCATAACGACTGACTCTCAAACTCCACTTCTCCTCACTTTCCTTCATTTTTCTTTCTCCAATCTTCTCCTCCATTTCTGTATCTCTGAGCCGTACTTTTTTCTTTTCTTTTTTTTTTACAAGCTAAACACGGGATTCAAAAGTTCAGAGCTTATTGATTGGAACTCCCAGAAAGAAAAGTTGATGACAGATCCTGGGAGACGAACAGCACATGCAAATTGTAATCCACAAATTAAATGTGACAGGTTAGCAATAGGGTCTCAATGGCTCAAACTGCGTCCAACACCACATCCAACACATTTTAACATTTTCTGTGCTTTGAAATAATAACCAGTATGAAAGGATCAAGCAGAAAATGTGTTTAAACTGACGAGAAAAAGGAGAAAAACTTTCACCAAATCATGCTGCCATGCTGTATAGTCTGCTGTAGCTCTTCTGAGACATGATCGCATTAAACCATGACTATGGTAATCTTTTGACAGACAGGAGAACATGAGATAATTGATTAACAGACAGCGGCATAAATCCCACAAGGAATTGCATCTGGCTGCAAACATGTGTCAAGAACAGACTTTAAAGGGTGCAGATGAGGTGACTGACACATACGCACACGCACACCGACGCACAAAGTGACCAGGAATCCATCAGCTAAAGGGTTAAACTAAGACTTTTCATACTCCACATTATCTCTCTATGTCCTCCACCACTCTCTCCTTCAGGCAGGTCAACAAAAGGCAAGCTACCTCCTCCTCCTCCTACAGAAAACTCCACATCAATATTTTATTTGAATTTCCAACATCTCACCACAACAGTTATCTGACCTCATGACTTGAGGGAGTCTCGTAAATTCAAGGACTTAGTTTCGAGTTGTGTGTTGTTCGTATTGAAAAAGCAATCTGGGTGGTTGAGTTAATGACTTCGGTGTTTGGCTCTTGTGTAAAAAAAAAAAAAAAAAAAAGTACATCAAGCAAAAGAAATATTAAGATGATGATCAATGTTGATGGAAAGCCTGCTATTGGGGCTTTTCTCATGGGCCATTGGACTACAAAACAAAGTGAAACACTGTCTTTATGTAATTCTTTATAAATCATAGAAGAAAAATGTGTTTAAAATTAAAGCTCTTTAGTCAGAAATCAGACACTTCATGACACAGACCACTGCCAGGGTTTTTTTTTTTTCTATATCATTTCCTTTATGCATTTAATTCCTCCTCTAACAATCTTCTTACAACACCAACTCCTATTCTGCAACGTTACCATTTCGCCTGGAATGGTTTTATGCTTTGCAATTCACCTTTGTCTTTTTTGATTAAGTTAAAGCAGGTCACATGTTTTATATCTGAACACATCAGATATAACATCTGGACTAAAACTCAGAGTGAATTCTTAGAGTTGCTGGGCTGTAACCCCTGGTGTTAATTATTAACTTACAAACTGGAAAGCAATTTCTGTCGGCGCATTTTTCTCATAGCAGCGTGTCACCAATGCTTCCAACAGTAACTTGAAACACAGCAACAGAGAATTATACTACACTGTATGTTGCTTTTAAAAACCTGTTGAATAATCTCCAAGCGTCGTTTTCTTGTTTTCCTTCATCATTTTCATCCCCCCCCCCCCCCCCTTGAATTTAGCTGGACGTGTTATGAGACTCTTTTGAGCTCATTAAAATGTAATGCTGAGGACCAGCTCTCTGGAACAGTGCCTCCTAAGTAAAGTTCATCACTGCATGCACTGCGGGACTTTTCCCTTTAATTCTGTAGCCTTCTAGTGGGTTTTTAAACAGCATCCTTACATCTAAAAATTATTTTTTTTTCCCCTCAAAACTGTCCCGCAACGATGGAAAAATATGTATCTAAATAGGTATTTAATAATTTAATATTTTTTTATTTGTGAAATTATTTTCGTATTCCTCTTTTTCAATAATAATAATAATAATAATAATAATAATAATAATAATAATAATAATAATAATAATAATAATAATAATAATAATAATAATAATAATAAAAATCTGAATTTCATATTTTACACATATCGTATTGGACGACGTGGATATTGACTGGCAGTGGGGATGCTGCAGCCGCCTCCGTGACAGTGTGGTCCGTGTATTGAACGCCTGACTCGGGTATTTCCCTCCGCCTCTGGATCTGGTTACGCAGGTATCGATCGGTTTTTATCGAGACAGATGTGATCCTTCGCGGCCCCACGCTGCCTCCGTGTTGTGGAGGGCCACGCATTGGGGGGATTGAATTGCACATGTGAGACCACCCTCGAACAGGGCTCGGCAGCCAGATATGTGCAGCCGGAGTATATGTCTTTAATAGTATTACTTCTTCTTTTTCTTTTTTTAAAGTCGCTGTTTCTTTTAAAAAGTGCCTACCAAATTAAAAACTAGAAATTTGACTGACAAAAAATTCGCGCACTTTTGGGGTAAATTGTGCCACCGAATCCTCTAAGGAATTAAAAAGAAACCATTTTTCACCTACCTGTTGATGGATGAAACACTGGGTACTGTGTCGTTGTCGCAGACCCCCTCCGCCAGGAGTCGGTCTCTTATCTCCCACGCAAACATTGTGGGATTCTGGCGCTTGTACTCCGCGATTTTATCCACCACTTTCGGCGTTGCGACCTTTGGTTTGGAGCCCCCGATGACTCCCGGTTTAATACTGCCGGTCTCGTAGTACCTGCATGGGGACAGAGTGAGCCTTCCTGAATGGATCCCCGCCTCCGTTCAACTTCAAATGTTATGCTCAATAAGAAAGGTGGCTTTTTAACGTGTTATCAACGCTTATTCCATCGAGTTCTGCAGTTATGCACATTTACTGCAAACAATTACCCACAAATAGGATCTATTAATTGGCCTGGGAGCGTTTTGGGGCTAATTGAGTGTCAGCTGGAAGGCGAGCAAAAAAGGAGTGTAATTAAAATAAAATATGAGCGGGGCAGACAGAACAGAACAAATGCTTTAAGAGCAAACTTTGAAATTTCTAATTTTCACCACTATCAGCAGCATGCACCAAATGCCACCGTGACCTATTGGTAAATGTTGGTGACAAACATTCAGTGTGTGTGGAATGAAATACCTCTGAAATGCCTTCTGATAGCTGAAAAAAATATATGTCAAAAAATTATTGGTGCCCTTAAGAAGAAGCTGATTTAGATGTTTGCAGGCGTTGTTCTCCTGCTAGTATTAACTGTAAAAATTCCTGAATAAAATGTAGGCTATGTGATACGATTTCATTTCTAAAACATTCTATATTTTTTTTTATTATTAAAGTTTACTCTTCACTTTAAGAAAGTCTCCAGCTATTTATTTATTTATTTGTTATTATTATTTTTGACATTATGTTTTTCTCATGCGAGGTGGAAAAATCCGCCAAATATTTGGAGAGAAACAACAACAAAAAAGAAAATTAAAAGAAGGCAGGAAAGAAACGATCTGCCTCTGTCAGCGATGGCTGAAGCTGAGACAGGGCGGGATGTGCATTTACTCTAAAAAGATGCTGGACACACACGCGCGCGCGCGCACACACACACACACACACGCACGCACACACACACACTCGATGATGGGCCCCCCTCTCTTTTACCTGCCGAGGATTTTGCTGACACAGCCGTGACTGACCCGTAGCTGTCGGGAGATGTCGCAGGGCCGGACGCCCTGGTGGGCCAGCTCCACTATCCGCTGCCGCACCACGTCCGGGAGGGGTCTGCCGTTCACAAACACCCCGCCGAGCTGGTTCACACCGCCGTGCCCTGCGTGGGATACAACAGCAACGCGAGGGGGGACATAACATTACATACCTGCAGACAGGACACACACTGCTGTGCATGCAGGGGCCGTTTCAAAAGTGACAGGTTACTATTGATGCTAAAAAGTCAAAGTAAGCACATATTTATAGACATTAATTAATCACCAATTTAATAATAATAATAATAATAATAATAATAATAATAATAATAATAATAATAATAATAATAATAATAATAATAATGAAATTCATGGAACTCTTGCCCTAATAATTGAACATTTCAATGTTTATTATACATATATTAATATAAAAAACATATCTTCTTGCAAATCAGACAATATTTTCCATGAGTATCACTCCTTCTGTAGCTTAACACATGTCGCGCGTATCACGTTTCCAACCTGTTTAATTTTCCTCGCTACAATTATTGTAAATAATTAAAATAAGCTTTGATAACTCATATTACCAACGCGGATTGTGCGAATGAGGACAGATTAATAATTTAGTTCCAGTCCGGGTCTTCTTTTACCCATATCATATTGAGTAAAAAAAAAAAAAAAAACGCAAGAAGAAGAAAAGAATGAAAAAAAATACATGGGACTGCTCAGTTTTACTTTGACGTTTAAAATGAGACAAATGGTGAATAATGAGGCAAGTTTACGTGCATTTACACACAGCGAGATCTCGTTTGCTCACAATGAGGCTGATATTGCCCCAGGTAATAAAAAGCTCTGTATTTAAATTGAGGTGCTCATAATTCGTCACTTCACAGAGGAAGCTTTACAATCTAGCTAATTTTAGGATAATAAAAACTCTTGACAAAATAAAATAGAAACAAAACCCCCACACTTCGGAAAATCTCGAAAATTCTGTGGAATTGTTACAGTTTTATGATTACAACCTGATTGATGTATTTCAGTTGTTCAATCTCGGTTTGATGATGCAAAATTAAACAAAATTAAACATATATATATATATATATATATATATATATATATATATATATATATATATATATATATATATATATATATATATATATATATATATATATATATATATATATATATATATTAGAAGAGAAAATAAAGGCGCAATTTGCAGAATAAAGCAAAAAAAAAAAAAGATTTATGTTTTATTTATTTTTTTCACCTTGTGCGCTTCTAAACTCTAAAATAAGTTTACTAATGGATTTAGAGCCATAATATTTTGATATAAATAGGCACCTTTTCTTCAATTGGTGTAAGTCGGCTAACTGCCGCAGACAATCTAATTTGAGTCGGAATGAAAGCCACATCACAGAGATGTTTCGCTCTATAAACTAATTCAGCATACTCACGGTGCATCGCCGAGAAGGGGTCTGCTTTGCAGTGAATATCCATTGGATAGCAAAGGAAAGAAAGGTAATCGACTGAGGTCGCCGTTTCGCCTTTGTGGTGCAGCTTTAAACGAATAAAAAAAAGAAATATAAATTTGTTTTGGTGTAAACACAGTCCGCCTTGGAAGGAGTCCGCGGGTGCTTCAACTTCTTCTTCTTCTTCTTGTTAAGTTTTCCTTTTACAAACAAACAAACAAACAAAAAAAAAAGTGTGGAAGAAAGTCTGTCAGGTGCAGCGCATGACCCACGCGTGTGCAGAGCGCGCCGGCTGCAGCAACATTTGGCTTAAAAACTCGTGTCACTCTGAGTGTTTGGAGGACATCCTGAAGAAAACCAAACAAGACGGTATATAGCTCTGAGCCTCCACTCAGAAGAAGAAGAAAGAAAGGAGAAAAAAAAGAGAAAATCCCCCTCTCTCCTCTGACAGCGTGCTGGACTGGCGGGGCTCTGCGCTTCAGTCAGATAAGGGGCGGAGATGACAACAACAACATGGACATGGCGGAGACAGAGCAGCGCGTCCACCCTCAACCTCCGAAACGGGGCTGTGCCTGAGCGAAGCTTTGGACTGAGAATGAAGCCCCTCTCCTCTTGTGTCTGTTTCTAAAAGCCGCAGTCCCAAAGATCGCACCCCACCATCAACCTCCCCCACCAACCGCCACCCCCACTCGCCCCCCCCCCCCCCTCCTCCTAGCCTACCTCCATCCCACAGATCCCCTTGCATAGAGATGGATGACTTGTCAGACAAAGGCAATAGATTCCAACACTTTGTGATTCGCCCACGTAAAAAACCTGCAGCTCAAATGAGGAGGTCCCTGCATCCGACAGCCAGGAATGGGAGGGAGACGGAATGGGAAATGATGAGACTTTGGGATGAAGAATCAAGGAAATTAAAGGCACGGGGGTAAAGCGCTATCAGGACGTGTTCTATCTAATGTTTACACGGAGGCTCACCAAAAGAAACACTCGGAGATCCCTGCTTGTAAGACTTTTCACATGGGGCTTTTTTAAAAATAATACTACAAAACTACTTCAAACTACTTTTTTTTACACCTACGCATCGTGAATTCATTCCCTAACTTGTTCACCTAAATTCTAAAAAACCAACAACAAAAGTTCACCAAGTTCAAAAATACACACACACACCCACGCATACACACACATATATATGAGCATGTCGTAAGCTGCTTCTGTTATTTGACTGAATGTGTTCAAAAGAAAAGGTAAGAGAGAGTCAGTCAGTAGGCCGTCATCATCATCATTACCATCATCATCATCCTCATCATCATCTGCAAGTTGCCTGTGCCCGGTTCTGCTCTGTAGATGGCGCTCATACAGTAGGATAGACCGCCCCGCTGTGCTGAAGCATGCATGCATGCATGCCGGTGTACTGGCATGAGCTGCTGAGGCCGGATGGGTCAAAGGTTGATGCTAAGACTACAGTGAATTATGCGCTCCTAATCTCCCCCGGAAGTCAATAGAAAATGAAGAGAAAACACTTGGAGCGCTCATAAATGAAGAACGTGGTGATAAGAGTCACTTCTGCACATCTGCACTTATAAAACACTGATAGAGCTTAACCAATGAAACTGACATAACAATTTCCAAACATTTTATTTATTTAGATTGATTTCAGTGTTTCTGAATTGAAATGGTGTACCTTTAACAGCCAACTGACTCTTGAATAATTAAGTTAATAATACAATATTTTCAGCTGTGCTAAACTAACTAAAATAACCTTTGACTAATGTTTAGTAAAGTTTTGGTTTTTCCGCAAGATAAGAAAAAAAGAAAGATTAAGAATAGGATTTTGGACCATCCCATTAATAAAATGTTACTGACAGTAATAGACACTTAAAATCTGATCTAACAAAGCTGTGGTTGTCCCTGACAACCACAGCCAAATGCATTATTTTCTTTAAAGGGTTAAGAAGTTCATCCTTACACTAAAAAATATTTTGGTGGGTGTTATTAATTAATTATTAAATTCTGAACTGTGTTAATTTGGAAATGCAATGTCCAATGTCAAAAAAAAAAACAAAAACATTTTGATTGTATTTTAACTGATTTGCAGATTTGCTCAAATATTGTGTGCAGCACTCAACAGACCACAGTAAAACTGATATGGTTAATCAGGTTGTATTAATCATAAGTATATCAACTTTTTATAAGTTGATATATATTAATTTATATGAGGGGGTCCCTCATTATACTTAAGTATAAATATAATTTGTGCTTGAGGAAGTCTTTCTGCTTGAGCAAAAAGTGAATTTTGCTTCCTGGTGGAACAAGTTCAATGACAGAGCTAATGCTAAAGTCAAATATGCTAGCAAGCTGAGGTTGTTAACCCTGAAGTGGTCATTATGAATAAACATCTATCTGTCCTGGTTGTGGTTTTTAAGTACAATGTTTACATGGCAGCTTATTGTGATATATTTATAATGTATTATTATTTTAGTAATATCTTTAATACATCCTTATGAACTGGTTTTGTACGTCCATTTGATCAGTGAAACATAATTGATACATTATGTCAATGTATAATGTATGACACATTATACACACAACTGTATGTGTGTCATGTATCTCAATACACACACAAATCTTTATACTTAAAGCGCAACCAAATTAATTGAACAAAAAAATTTATTTTGGCAAATTATTTTTAAAAATGGACTCCAATTCAATTGATTTTGCCAAGTAAGAACATTTTCAACATTTGTTGGAATTTAATTTATTTTAGTACTCCCAGCAGTTACATTTACATCAGTCCTATTAAAAAAATATAAGTAATCTAAAACATCGACAAACTGTTTCATTATCAATAAATGAAATCGGTTTGCTTCATCAGTGTAAGAACTGTGTTGTGATTAAGGTTGTTAAGTTAGCCACATTTTATTGGAAATGAGTTCGTGGGTTCCCTTTATCTGGATGCAAAAATTTGTTCTTGCTCCAACACAGAAACTTTCTGAACAAATTAAATTAACTTATTGTTATGTCTGTTTTTATTTTCACCCTGTGTCATGTTTAACAGTGCAAACGTAGTGTGTTAAAAGAAACCATAATAAAAGCAACAAAAATTAAAAAAAAATAAATAAATAAATACAAATAAAGAAAAAAATAGAAAATACATTCAGCCACCAGTTTAAAACTTTCTGAAAATCCTTTCAAGTTTGATGATGATTCATAGCTTTTATTAAGTTGATATATTCATTCACAATACCTGCCAAATAATAACAAAAGTAACTTTATTCTCTGTTTGATACTGCACACCATGAATAAAAAAATACAAATTAATTGAACAAATTCTGTTCAAAATGTTAAGATAGAAGTTATCAAAATAACATTTTCATTGTTGTCATAAATTAGCCTGCATTTACAAACCAACATGCTTGATTTCTATACAACTAATTTTATTGGTTTATATTTGGTGCGCTCCAAAATTCATTTTTGTAGTGCACGCAAGCAATTTTCCCCAAACGGAATCCATGCAGTAACATTTCAAAGATGTTGGAGTGAAACCATCACCCGAACAAACTTAAGTTGTTATTTAGATCTTTATTGGACTAATGGCTGCTCATTGCGTCCACGTACCCCTCTGGACAAGTTAAAGAACGATTCCTCTTGTTGTTTCTGCATTTTTTCCCCCCCCTTTTTTGAAAGGGGGTGGAAAGGAGCTTCTGGTACAATATGTAGCACCATCGGCTGTAATTTCACACGTGAGTGCACTTTTGCCCTAAAGCTGCTGCTATTTCGCCCACAACAGCCCTATTTGCCCCCCGTATACCTCTCCGCACTGCTACAATGACGTTCCCGTGTCACGGCGCTACAGCAAAACAAACGGCGCGATGATTAAGAAGCTGTTAGTCTTGACTTCATCCCCCCACCACCCCTTCTAAAAGAAAAAGAAAAAAAAAAAGAGAAAGTAATCCGGGCCACTGAGGGCCCTTGTGGGATCAGGCTTTTCGATTTTTGTGCAATAAAAATCTCCGGAACAGTGGCTTTAAAGTGCTTCAGACACTTTAAATAGTTATACAAATTTCCAAAATTAATAATGACTTTAATGTTGTGAAAAATGCATCAACTGGTGATCTAGAGAATAATGAAAATACCGATTAGGGGAAAAAATGAAGCTGAAAGATGTAGAGGAAGGAGAGGATGGTGAATTTCCACAGGGGATCAAACAAATCTTTTACTTCCGTTTTTCAAACATATGGCCTGTGACGCACGCGCGGAGCAACGATCGATACGTTTTTCTAATTGTCAGCTTAACCCATACACGAATCCCCAACCATCTACTTTTTATATGAGTAATCACAATTTATTAAGTATTTACATTTTGATATGCACGCAATTTAGCCTGACCAATGGATGCGTTTGGAAATAAAAAAAAAATAGATATATTATTATTTATTGCACAGTTACATATTTAAAACTTAACACATCTGAAATCCCACTGACACACCTTGTGAATACTGTCATACAAGATTATTTTAGTTTATTAGACAAAAATCCAACACTGAACTTAAAAGTAATCGAGTAAACTTGCAATCAGTAACCCCGAAATGTCAAGAAAATTACAATATTCCACAGTCTATTCCACCTACCCCCCCCCCCCCACACACACACACACACACACACACTTATTACTTATTAGTTAAAACATCAGCATCATATCAGGAGTCCCTCGCAGCATCACACAATGATTTGGAGTCTCCTGACACACCCGGAGCCATATGGGTAGGCTCTGCCACACTGCAGGATATCAGCTGCGTCCTCAGATTGCCTATTCATGCGCTCTATAACGGGAGCAGATGGATATCAATTTGACTCCATTCTCGACACCATCCCAGATTGATTTTGTACTTGCTTTTAATTTTGCCATAATTAATTAGATCATTACAACTGTTTTCCCATTGATCTTTTCCAGCTTAAACCCCACAATTGAGAGGTGAATTAGGTACTGATCTATGCATGCATTCATTCATTCATTCATTCATTCATTCATTCATTCATTCATTCATTCATTCATTCATTCATTCATTCAAGTCAAACAAACTCGGAAGACACACAGATTACTACTACTACTACTACTACTACTACTACTACTACTACTACTACTACTACTACTACTACTACTAATAATAATAATAATAATAATAATAATAATAATAATAATAATAATAATAATTTGTCTTACCTTAAGCATTGACATTATTTCAATAAAAGGAAAAAAAAGGCAATCAATTAGACGTATGATGTTTTATTTTCCTATAAAATAAAACAGAAAATGTTTAGATTTAAATGTCCAGACAGATTATGAACAGGATGTCTGATACCTGAAAACAAATGCTTACATTAGTGTGAAGCAGAGAGGCAGAGATCCTTACCTGATCGACCCGCGCTGTGAGGCATGGCTCTCTCTTGTCTAATGGTGCGTCTCCCCCCGACGCAGCCCAGTAGATCTGCCCGGCCTCCCGCGCTCCCTCCCCGGCCGGGAGTGCGCGTTTCTCCCCGCTGGTTGTCAGAATCTTTGACCGATCATCCAAAACTAAACGGTTTAGGCGACAACAAAAAGAGGAAGCAACCCTGCTCCAATGAGCTACGGACTGATAAAGGAGCAAGTAGGGGAAAAAAAAAATAGAAAAATCAAAGAAACACACAGCGCTCCTGAATTAAAAGGAACCACAAATCTGCCTGTAATGAGTAAAAAATAAGACTTTAGTTTGCATACAGCTGCACCTTCACTGTCAAACTCAAAACGATAAAAATTGATTTCTCCTTTACTACCATGTAACCATCTTAGCCATACTCAATCAGCTTATGATTTTTTGTGGTTGATTTAGTTAATTTAGCTCTCACACACATACTTGGAATGTTACACAATTATCAGTCTTTTAACTTTCACACCAGTTGTTTTTTTTTATTTTTTATTTTTTTTAATCATGCTGCAGTACTGAGCAGTCAGAAAAGCTGCATGTACACGAAACTTTCTTTGTGTGTTTAACAGAGTCTGGGGATACTAAAAAAATGTATAAGGGAGAGAATAAAACTTAGTAAGTGGAACATTAACAGATGAATAACCAGTAAAAATGCAATATTACAATATCCACAAGAACGGCAGAGCGTGGTGAAGCCATAAAAGCCAACATTAAAAGATTATAGCTTTTCTATCGGCTATTTAACAAACATTTTGTGTTATAAGACTCTTTACAGTGCTTGAAGTTCAGACATGGCTATAAGGCTGCCACTGGACCAAGGACCAGTAATGGATATTGTGGAGCGCTTTATACTCAGATGGAAGTGATCTGTTCCTTACTTAAAATGTCATTTAGACAAGAGGCCCACTTTTCTGTCAGCTTTTGAAAACATTATAACGCCACGGCGTGCTGCACAGCTAAATTAGTTACAGGGATTTAAAGCTATAGAAAAGATGTTCCTTCACACACTAAAAAGTAAAAGTAAAGAAAAATTCTCATCCAGGAATTTTGATTTATGTGAGATTAAAGTAATTATTTCAGATTATGAACTATGTGACTCAATTCAAAAACAGTGGAGAGTTTCATTTTATGTTTACTGGTTTCTAATATGTGTCATAAACTTACAATAATAAGTGAGCAAGAAGTTTGACTCATAAAAATATATTGTTTAATTCAACTGAATATAGCTTTTTTTACACACTTTAAGACAAGCCTAAATTATAAACACTTTACAAAACAAACAGTCCAAACTGAAGTCCAGATATATAAACAAACCAGTATAAATAATTCCAATTAAATTATTTTGTGAAACTCAGATTTAGTTAATTAGATTCATCTTATTTATTCAAAAAGGATGAATCTATTCTTTATGGCAAATATTGTCTCACGCTACCATACAAGACAAACAGATCCCACTCATATGCATTCAATTTTAGTAATGGTGCTGTTCAGTCAAAGTCAGTGGATCATAAGATGCCAGTTGCGCGGGACACAACTGCATTAAGCCATTGACTTTGCAGCAATTCCTCCTTGAGTGAGCATGTGGCGACAGTGGGGAGGTACAACTCCATTTTACTGAACCAAGTTCAGTAGCAGCTTCCATTTGTACCGGAACAAAACTAATTAAAAAACTAAAAAAGGACAAGCTTTTTGGCAACATGTGGAACATTCATAAAGTTATCAGCAGTAGTAGCAAAATCTTTCATAAAGCCACACATGCTGCATGTACACATTATATGGACAGGAGAGGAGTGATGTTGGGCACTGGGGGAAGAAATCTTTATGGTGGTCAGCAGTGTCTACCTTCTTTGAGACGGCCACCCGGGTAGGGAGGAAAGCAGGATTTGTTTGAAGGGTGAAGGTGATGTTAAGGTGTCTATACACTTCCTACTTTCTCACCTGCACATTCTCTCTCCTGTTTTGACTTTTTTTTTTTTTTTAAACGATGTCCCATTTGCCCATGAGCTGAACATTAAACTCACCAGCTACCTCTCACCCTGCTCACTCCGACATCTCTTGCTGGCACCACCTCTTCCTCCTCACTCTGTGGTCAGTGTAACTCTGTCCACAGCGTTCAGTGACACATTAATTTCTGCTCCTTGTAAGGCAAAAATAAGCAACACATCTCTGTCACATGTAATCATGAACGGTCCCTAATTCTGTCACTTCTACACTCAATTAAATATTCATCTACTTCCCTAAGATGTTCAATGGTAAGCAAACAAACCAATTAAACAGCTTTTAAAGCAATGTTTTCAATCCAGTCCTAAATCTATATAAAGAAAAAAAATACACAAAGAGACCTTTTATTTTTTTTCTCCCCTCCAGGGGGTCTTTTGGTGGGCTCTAGTTTCCCTTATTTGAAAGTAGGCTGACAGGAAAGGAGAGGAGGGAAGACATGCAGTAAATGTCGACAGGTCAGAGAATTGAACCTGCGACGGCTGCATTGAGGACTCAAGGCCTCCAAACGTGGGTCGCGCTATCCCCTATGCCACCACAGTATGCCCACAAAGAGACCTTTTAGTTAGGATCCTACACTACAAATCAGACAGCAACTTTGGCATTATTTGCCTTTCATGAGATACAGAACGTTTTCTTACAGTGCATGCCACAGGTGCATTCCCCATTGCCCTTAAATTGGACATGCAAATAAGTAATTAAAAAACTTTTTAAAATGCAAATGATATCACTTCTGAATTTATTTTCTCCTATTTTTAGTTATTTAAATTGTTTTTGCCAGATTGTGCACCCCAGGTCATGATGCCCTAGGCAGAGAGCCATATTGCCAAACGTTGAATCCCAGAAAAATTGCTGTTTTCCCATAAAGTAAATATAAGTATGGCAAAATAACTTGTTTCTCCTCTTCTAAAGGGAAATGGATGGGCTGAACTAAGACAACAATGGAACAATATGCTTCCTGTCTGGTGTCTAGATGGTTTGTTTGAAATCTGGGCTGAGCGACAGCCAGTATCATCATCATCAACTCTTGCCAGCTTTTCATATTTAAAGCCAGCAAGGGTTTAATTACCAAATGATGACAGTGTCATATGGCACCATGATGGCACAGAACGAGTGTTTAAAATGTGTGTGTGTGCCTCAGTTTCTCTCTCTCTCTCTTGGTCTCTCGCTCTGTCACTGTCTCTGCTTGGTGTTTAGTTGTTTGTGGCAACAACTTTGTGTGTTAACATCCTGATAGCGAGAATAGCTGAAGGGCCTGAACTGGCAGACAGACATATAGACAGACAAAGGGGCAGGAGTAGCAAAAGAAGGAGGGAGGAGGAGAAAAAGAAGAAGCACAGAGAGAGAGGGAGAAAAAAAAAACATCTGTAATTTGTGATTCTCTAGCATCCAATGACTGCTCATGGATTAAAGATTAAAATCTATTGTCTTGACAGATGGGAGAGAGAGGATGAGAAGAGGAGGCACACTCATGCACATCCCATTTCCATTTGTATATGAGAGGCACAGTTTGGCTAATCACAGTGGAAAAATAAGCTGTCTGCCTGCCTCACTCTGGGCAATACCACCATGAGCCTTAATTCCAGCTGTGGAGACATTAGAGTCAGACTGAGCGCTCACTCTACATCGGTCTGCATTTATTTATGAATATTCTAGTGAGAATTAGGTGCACTGAGAACAAAATTGTTTGCAGTGTTCCGACAAAGCAGCTTGGTCCGATTTCAAGGATTATCCTTGACTTTTTTTAAAATGTCAATAATTTAAAATAGGCTGCATGAATTTCTTGTTTGGTCTGTGTGGTCTACAATGAGAGAGCTTTGTGTGTGTGTATGTGTGTGTGCGTAAGGGGTAATGGTCTGGTCAGTGGAGTGAAGCAGACCACCTGAGAGTTGTTTTTGGGCATTAGTGTGTGTTCTCCCATCGCTCGCCCTTTCTTTCTTTCTGTCTCTGTGTGTGTATGCGTGTGTGATATATGACACTGGCCATCTGAAGGAGGTACCATGCTCTCCCTCTCTATGCTGCATGAAAGGGAGCCGAGAAGCCAGATGAATTAAAGCCTCTCTTCAATAAAACATCAGAGTCTTTCAGTAACACACGCTTGAGATGCCCCAGTAATTGACTTTTTGGACTTTAGGATTTACATGAACCCTCCAAAAGCAGCTTACCTGTGCAGTGATGCCCCTTGAGTCTGCATCCGCTCCCTGCCGATGTGGATTTCCATAAAGTCACACAGCGTTTTCATTCATTTATTCATCCTTTTTTTTTTTTTTCAGATGTGATAAATGCAAAACTACCCACTGTAGATAATTTGAGGGATTTATTAAGTGCCTGAATTTATTTATCTTGACTTAAAAAAATAAATCTTCATCCATAAATATTTGTCAGGATTTTCTTGGCTGACTCACAGATCCAGGTCAATTAATTGCTATTACCCTCGTCTTTGTTTATCTTTTTGAAAAACACATACATTTATAATGGCTTGACATATTTTAAACAAGTTGGAGATGTAAAATCTTGATTATATCTGGAAAGAACATAAAGAGATCATGAAGTCATAAAAATATCTTGATCCCTGTCACAAATAGACAACTTTGTCATACTGAAAGGCAGAAAGCTCAGAAGTTTGACCGTTTGTTTAACCAAATATTCTTTATTGCTCAGAAGCAAGAAAAAGCTTTGGGAGATTTTATTTTTCTCACAGTCAGAATCCAGAAGCCATTATGTAGGGTAAGGATGATATAATGTAATAATCTAGAAAGATCTGGATTACCTATGGATACCTTTTAAAAAAAAAATTTTATGTTACAACCACTGAATTTTGCCTTATTTGTGATAAACCAACACAAAGAGGTAAATAACTGTAACAAGAAACAAATTGGAAATATGGTTTTGTTTTTTTTATTTGAGCAATCTGAAAACTGCAGCTTCCAACTGCACATCTAGAGACAGAAAGCTTTCGCAAAATTGCGTAAGCTTAGTCAGACTGGAGGGATAGACTCTGTGAACATCACATTTCTAAGTCTTGCCACAGATTCTCGTTGCCCTTCTACACTCAAGTCTTTTGCTATCTCAAAAAGGTCTTCTCCCAGGATTTCCCTTCACTCTATTCTTGTTCCCTCAAAGCACACCATGTTTCAGTGTCAGGATGGTGTGTTAAAGACATGTGTGGTGTTTGGTTTCCCACAGATATTTTTTTGCAAATAGACTAGAAGTTTTGTTGTCATTTAATCAGGGCTCCTCACCTTCTCTCTGTGCCTGACAGAAGATGTTTCATCATCAGACTTTATTTACTGATGAATAAAGTCCACTAGAGCAAAAAAAAAAAAAATATATATATATATATATATATATATATATATATATATATATATATATATATATATATATATATATATATATATATATATATATATATATATATATATATATATATATATATATATATATATATATATATATATATATATATTTTTTTTTTTAATCCTCTTCAGTAAAGGAAAAAGTTGTAAAACTTTCAAGAGGTATGAACAGATTTGGAAAGTGCTGTAGCTTCTAACCATCTGAACTGCTAATTCGTGAAGCAAATAGTGAAACAGTGATATCAGTCATCAGGATGCACATGACCATTTTGAAAATTTTAATTGGAAGCAGAGCTGCTGGAGAATGTCGTGAATCCCGCACAATATGCAGTATAATAAACTCTTTAACAAGAAGGCGAAAATAAGAGTGAAGGAAGATCTATGGGAGGGGCAGAGGAGCTTGGCAGATTTAATTAATCACCGCATATTAAAATGTTTGTTTACAGAAGTGAACAGCTACAAGAGGTCCGATGTTAATTAATTTAAGGAGTACTTCCCCCCAGTCACAGTGATATGTCACAAGCTGCAGAGTTGCTCCCTTTGGCTGGGACTCTGCGTCTCATTGGATATCCATCAATTGCTATGAGGTGTGTAGGAAACAAAGAGGCACAGAGCACAAATTAGGCCCAATGTTGACAGTATTGTGCATGAAGATTTGTAATTAGCAGGCAAAAGGAAAAGGTGAAGTGATTTAGAAATTTGTGATGCATGGGTGATCGCTGCAGCAACACAACAGCTGAAATATGTCTTTTTTTTTTTCTTCTCTTCTGCACAGTATCTTTTGTCTGGAATCAGAGAGTTGTGTTAAGTAGCTGCAGAGCATTTCCACAGCACTGGCAGGTGCGCTGGCTAGACAGGGTGAGACTGCTTAGCACATGGGCTGTTTCTGTAAGGTCCCACAGGTTCCTTTGCGGACAATGATGTATCTGACTCCCCTTCGAGGTCAGCTGGACAGAGTCCAGGACATCACCTGCAATCAATAGTGTTGGTAAAGTGGGCCCAACTGAATGCATGTGAGGGCAAAGCCTCTGCTCAGAATCCCAGCGTGGGGCCTGCATGGCCCATTGCCTTGCTAAAATCACAACACGGCCAGGTTGGGCAGCAGACACTCTAGTGTCTTAGGAAGAGAGACAAAAACAAACAAAAAGACTCCAAATTAAGCTCAAACTACACATGAAAACAAAAGTGGACAAAAAACATAGTAAAACTAGAACTGCACATTATGTCAAGCCACGTTCAACATCACAAAATAAGTGTCTGTAGCAAAAAATAAAAAATAAAAGGTGCAATAAAGTCTCTTTGAATAAAGTATTTTTAAAGCTACTTTATTTTAGATGGTATCAATTAATGAATTATTTGAAATATTTGCCAAGTTGTGAGGATTTTTACTGTCCTTTGTACCGCCTATCAAAAAACAGGCAGCACTAAGGGCAGCCTATTTTTGTAATATGGAAGGTTTTAAGCTCAAAGTAGTGGGGAGATCATGATAATAGAAGAGAAAAAAAAAAACATTTGTTGTACCACAGTTGCATATTTTCCTCAAATTGTGCAGCCCAAGATAAAACCAACATGCGCTACACTGAAAGCAGGTTTTTTGTTTGTTAGAGTTCGTCTATCTGAAGACCCAACATGTGCAGTAAGAGACCTAGTAAGGAGTTGTTGATTGAGGTCAACATCGAGGGCATTTGAGGAAATAATTAAGTACTTTTTCTACTTCAGGAGAGCTCCATCCTTCTCCTCTGTCAGCAGTTAAAAATTTACTTGGAGGAGGTTAATGGTGCAAAAGTGCCCCGTGAACAACTAGCACACATGACCCTCAAGTTTATCTCTTGCCTTATGATAACTGGAGGAATGCACGCTGCAAGTCATTTCTACATATATGTATATATGCTGAATTTCTTGCCTTCCACTGTTGCTTTTTTCAAAAATCACATTTAATTGAATAATCACAATAATCCTTAAATTTCCAGTTGTTACTAGGATGACTACTGCCTTCCTGCGCTGTTCAGCTTGATTCAAATCTCGCTTCACAGCACAGTCTGGGCTTTCTCCTATTGACTTTGATTTCTCTGGTATATTTTGTACCTGGCCAATCAGGGTACAGGAGGAGAAGTGAATGATATAGATTTTCTGCGCTGTATTACAATGGTAGTCTGCTTGTAGTTTTAGCAATGGCAGAGGAAGAAGTGAACAAAGCCTTTCAGTCCTTGTTGGCCGCGCTTTCCAAATATTGAATTAACATTAACAGCCATCTTGTTTGGCTTTGGGGATAGTTGTATACAGGGCATTCAATTTCCAGTAACCTTCATAGAATCTAAATGGAGCATTACATATGTCTCAAGCAAATGTCAGTGATTGGGTAATGTTTCAAACTTCAACAGTGTCCAAGCCTCCAGGAAGCAATCATTTCTCAATAGCCAAGTCCAGATCCTCTGGACGAAGCAAATAGCAGAACAAGTTAGCCTGGTTTCCATCAGGCTAACTTGTTATAAATACATCATTACCCAAAGTTGACATTTGTGGTTAATGTGTTCTATAACAGATTTTTTTCTTTTGAGTTTTGGGACATACTGGCTTTAAAAATTCTCAGGGTAAAAATTTGGACATTTAAATTAGCTATGCATTTGTTTTTGATAACTTAACTAGGTATCTTCTGTCTTTCTATCTACTACATGGAAACTCTAACTTTTTTGAATGCCACAAAGTAAAAAGAAAATCTTAGCCAATGAACTGTTCTGTTGTCAAGCTCAAACAGTCATTTTTACTCTCAGCTATCAGATACTGACAGAGCGTCATCTGCAGACTCCACTGCTGCTGATCCCCAGGAATCTGAGAAGTGGCAGATGTTCCTCAGCGCACAGTGTGTGTATTCGTGTGAACTCCTTACTGTAAGTGGGATTTGAAGAATTGGCACAGTCATCTGAGCAGTGCGCCGCATCTCTTGCAAACAAATGACGGCGCAGAGCCTTAAAGTGAGATTGATATCTCTTTCTGAACTTCACAGGGGATAATATGAATACGTATAGGGTTTCCACCCTCCCAGGAGATCCGAGGGGTACAACGTTTCTCCTCTTCTCCCCACCTCCACACCAACAAAAACAAGGGGGAAAAAGGCTATGGAACATCTTCGGTGTTCATCAATATTCACTCATACATCATGGGTGTACTGGCAGTTGAAATGTCGACAAGCACGGGCCTAAAATCCACTTTGTCGTGGTGCCATGAATGTTTGAAATTGAGTCTGGAATTAAAGTGGAACAATCTTCTTTTTTTCTTGCAAAGTGGAGGCACAGCCATACATTTCACTTAGTGAGTGAAAACTTTTCAATTTGAGCAAAGGGTCTTCAACAGAGCACAGCCATTAAATAGGTCAAGGATGGATGTATGCAGGCTACACAGTGCTCTTTGAGTTAAACAAAGAATGTTGAGGAAAAAACATAAAAAACATTTTTTTTTATTAGAAATGGTTGTAACACAGTGATTTTTGCTCATTCTAAGCTTAGTTGTTTGATTCAAAACATAAAATAAAAAAATGTGCTTTCAAAAATCCTAACTCTTTAATTTCTTCCCATTTTATTATGCTACAAATCAACAAATGCAGTCTGCTGTCAACGTGCTTGGATGCTGGTTAAAACCATACCCATGGAACGTCCTTCAGAAATCACCCATTTATTAAATAATACTAATCACTCATTTTTTCTGTATGGAAAAGTTGCAAAAAGAAGGTAATTTTTTTTAAAGGAAGTCATGAGAAGTCTTGTTGCAGTTTACCAGAAGCCATGTGGGGGTCAAAGCAAATATGTGGGACAACTTGCTATGGCCATATGAGTCCAAAATTGAAGTACAATAATGCAATGATATTCTACAAAAAGATAAAACACACCAGCCTGACAGCAAAATGTTGCAGTACAGGGACTTGGGGGGCTTCTCAAAATAAAAGCATGCCATATCTTTTAGATTTATGTCTAAAAGAACAACTGAACCTTGTGCACTTTATCCTACACTTTACAACAACTGGCATAGATTTGCAACAGTCAACTCACTTAAAAAAGGCTATAATGGGAAAATGTAACTACTCTTAGACTTTAGCAAATTTGACATGGCTTGGCACTGTTTGGCTCTATTCTTGTTCAGCATAGTTCATAGATTAACTAAAAGTTTAAAACACTGTAACAGAAGTTATCTGAACGCATCTCTTGTTATAGACATGACTGGAGTCTGCCAAATTAAAAATGACATTGCAATATGCTGTTATTAAAATGTAATTACTAATGATCTGACGGTCATTATCATGGTTAAAGACCACAGCAAAAAAGAAACTTGAGGGGTCAGTAAGTTTCTTGCTTAAAAAAAAGATTTGTTCTTGATATTTTATCAATACAAAGTCCTTACAACTACTTATAAATTTGCAATCATAAAGCTGCAAAATGTAGCTATATTTGTAATCAGACCATATCACTATGACTCTTTCATGGCTTGGAGTACATGTACAGCCGGATCTAAAACCCTCCTGAACCCATTTAATCCCTCCTCTCTCCAAGCTACTTCATAATGATCTCCCCCTGAAAGGTAAATCAATTATATAACCGCGACAAAGGAACCGTTTTGTCATAAAATGGTAATTAGTTTGGGTCCTGACCTCCCTCTTGGCGCCCTGTCTCCCCCAGCTGAGGACCGGGGCAGGTCCGCGGTCCACACTTAACGATAGAAAGGCGTAACACTCTGGCTGTGCATTGTGGGGCTTTTGTCTTCATTCACGGGGAGATGAAGTTCTCGGCGCTGCGTTTATCAATCATGGAGGGGCTCCAGCTGTTCCATGGGCTTCAGCCTGACTTCAACAGCCGGCTTTACAAATTGTCTGAGAATAGTGAGGAAAAGGGACCCCTACTCAAATACGCACACACACATGCACGCCCACGCACGCACACGCACGTACACACAAACATACATAAAAGCAAAGTATAATCCTGAGTTCTACGTTGCTTAATCAGGTTTGCACACACGCATCATCAACCTCTGAAAGACACATACAGAAGCTTTTATTAGGCCCAAATAAACAATACCGGCAATTGTTCACATCTGGTGACAAATGTTTCTCTGCTGCCTTTTCACAGACATGTCCAACCCTGCAATCTGCTTGGTGCAATTACAAGATGGATTAACGGTTCTTTCAAGCATCTTCATCATCACCTTCCATGCCTTGGAGGAATCTGAAAGTGTTGCACTCCTGGATGAGAATCACGTCCAATTACAGCTTAATGAATGAAGGAGAGACTTACAGCCCAATTTAAGCTGATTTAACCTGCTGCAAATTAACTCACTGTGTGGTTTTAGGATTATTTTTCTTTGTCTGAAAAATACGTATCAACATGCAAAATACTAAAAAAAAAAAAAACAAGCATAAAACAAACAAACAGGTTAGTTTATAAATTATTTATGTGGAATGACAAGGGGAAAAATTATCAATATTATGAAGTAAAAGAAATGCAAAATGACAAAAAGCCCACAAAACTGATCCTCTAAAGTTTTCTGGTGTTTAAAAAACAAATCTGAATCCCATATCTAATTTAGTCCTAATTAATAGCCTATGCAATTTTTGTTATACATAGATATCAAGCAAGATGCATAGCATAATAAGAAATAGCTCCTTCAAGACCTTCTCAACCATATTATATCACATCGTAAAGAACCATTAATCACTAACCAGGTGCTCCTTGCAGAATTTCTGACATAGATTTCAAAATAAATGTTAAACAATGAAGTCTCTCTAGAGCCAAGTAGAACTTGGAGAAATTATCATAAAAGTATTAAATAATACAATTAACCATAAAGACCTCCATTAAAATGCATCACATACAATTCCCCTGTTGGAGAAATAAAAGTATATTGAAGATGGTTTGAAATCAGCTGCAAAAGTTTAGGAAAAGCAAAATATCTACTGGAGGATGCAGTCTGATCAGATTACACCAAAATTTAACTCTGGAATTGAACACAATGTTTTTGGAGAAAGAATGGCACTGCACAAGTTCCTCAAAACACCCAGTCCACCATGATGTCTGAAGGTGGGGACAAAGGGCTTTTTGTTCTGTAAACTAAAGTAAGAATTGTTAATGATTTTTAAATGTCCCCTTTCTCTTTATTACTCACATCTCATTATCTGAAATAACTTATTTTGATTTCTTGGTATCCTTGAATTACTTGGATTGCTACTGACATCCAGTGTGAATTTCACATCCACTGTCCCATTAGAAATAAACTCACAGAGAAAAACAGTACATGTGGTACTTACTCTCAAGGCTCTATTTTCCAAAGTTCAATGCAGCCTGTGAGGAATGACAGTTTGTTTGCATGGATGATCTGTTGGCTGCTGCTGAAATAGTTATACATGTGTCCAAAATATAGATGGATGAACATCTGAATTAGCCGTTCTCCAAGGTCAGACAGTGATTGCTTTGTAACTCTCACATGCGACAACGTCAAATGATCTGCCCTCTCGCTTTTTCATCATATTCTGCACATCACAAAAACAGCCGGAAGATGAAGTACAGGAAGAGAAAGAGGGAAAGAACTCCACACACAGGAGAAAGAAAGAGAAAGGGAGCAAAACACAAATTGATCGTTTAGTGGTGAGATCAGTCATAGTCATCCCAGGCGGATGGATGAATGTCTTTGATGGCCACTCCAGGTTCTAGGAGGGACGATGTCTGAAAACAAGAGAAATTGGTTTGGGCACTCAGGAATGGAATCAATGTGCAAGGGACATTTGAGTACTGTTGTTTTTGTGGAGTGGTGAGAATGTTGTCCAAAGTTTAAGAATTATTGTCTGTGAAAGCTGATAATTTTATGACATGGAGTTAAGAATCTAATCTTGATAGATACAATATAAGTAAAAGGTCTCAAAAAAAGAAGAAACATGTTGCATCAGATTTTCTTTAAAATCACACATCAGAAACAGAAAGCAATGGAATCATAAATCAATACATTTCGGAAATAACATTTAAATATATACATATCTATCTATCTATCTATCTATCTATCTATCTATCTATCTATCTATCTATCTATCTATCTATCTATCTATCTATCTATCTATCTATCTATCTATCTATCTATCTATCTATCTATCTATCTATCTATCTATCTATCTATCTATCTATCTATCTATCTATCTATCTATCTATCTATCTATCTATCTATCTATCTATCTATCTATCTATCTATCTATATATATATATATATAATCCTTTCTATATTGAGAAAGGATTAACTATCCTTTCTCAAGGATAGCTGAGAAAAGATAGTTCTCAGTTACCGGTAATCCTTTCTATATTGTATTTGGAAACAGCTTTCTTACACACATTTCATAGTAGTCTATTGAAAACATAGAACATCACATCAATAGTAATTTTTTATATCAAAATGAAAAAAATAAAATAACTGCTGATTTGTCTTTAAAGCTTATACCACTATAAGCTTTAAAGACTTCATATTATCTAACCATGCTTTTTGATACACAAACTTTGCTGTTTTAAAGCAATATTCCATATCCTGAGTCTGTTGTGCTGTGATATTGATCTCATAGAGCTGTCAGTGATACTTCATCCCCAAAAACTGTTCATGTATAAACTATTCACAACGTGTTACTGTGTTCATTGTAAGCAAACATAAGTAGAGAAATATGCTAATATTTAAAAAATTACATAAGTGAGTCATTGTCATCATCCAGTTGTTGAACATGAACCGTGATCATTGGTCAACTTGAGCAGACGTCACCTGGAGAAAGTTGGGTGGCTCAGTGGCTCCTTTCTGCCAAGCTGCAGACAGTCTACCTCTCATACATGTACCTGTGACTCACTAGTGCATGCAGCTGTGAAGTGGGAAGCAGACGGTACTAGACACAGGACCATTACTGAGATTTTCAGGGGCCCAAGATTATATTTGCTATCATACATTTTTGTTTGTTTTTGGACAAACAAGCGATTAGTTTGCAGTTGCCCTTTTTGTCCCCATCTGGATTTATCCCTGCCTACTAAGTGTCATACAGACAATAAAGCCAGTGCTTTTGGCATGGCCATCACAAAGCTCTGACCTCAATCTAATGGAAAAGTTGTGGGTAGATCTGAGTATTTGTGCATGAATGATGAGGCCTACAAACCTGCCAGTTATACCAGTTCTGTTTGGTGGAATGGACCAGAACTCCAGCAAGCTATAGTGAGAAGCTTGTGGAAGGAAAGCTAAAAGGTTTGACCCAAGTCATACAGCTAAAAACACAATTATCACTGATACTAACCTGATCAGCCTGACTGATGAGCTGCATAGCAAACTACTAAGGAGGCAGCAAGCTAGCCAAGCTGACCAAATGAGGATGAATTGAATGTGGTGTTTGAGGACCAGGGCTCAGCTGCAGAACGTTTTGCAGCAGAGGATCCAGCAGGAAACATCTACACCACTGTTTTTACTACCGTTTGTCCTTTGGAAAACTGCTGATTTACAGCAGTGAGCACAAGACTGATCTCTTCATTAAGTCCTCCTGCAGCACCTGCCAGTGGATTTGTGACAGGTGCTCTTCCTATTCTAAATGCTGTAATATCTCAAGAATGAAACTAAATCACTGATCTCATCTTGAGAAATCATAAAGTTTGTTTAAGTTGCTATATATTTTTGTTCTGCTGTATAACTTGAGAACTCCGTACCAGTCTCCAGTCCATCATGGGGCAACCACGCATGCTCATTCTCAAAATAATAGACATATTAGAAATGCCATCCAAAATCCTACTTATTTTTGATTGTTAAGAAGAAGATGGAACAAGTCAGGCACTGGGAGACCAAGCAAACTCCCAACTATAATGTCCCAGCAAGGTTTGAATCAGGGATGAAAAGGCAACGGTGCTCACAAAGTGTGCCAATATGACGTCTTTTTTTTCATCCGTTTCATAGGCGATTTCTATATCTTAGTGCTTAAATAAAACTTTTTTTAAATTTGGGGTAAAACACGTTCAAGAGCCCAAAAATTCCTTTTGTCTTCTACTTATATCACCATTAAAAAGCTACTCTAACAATGTCTATGCAAACAGAATTAAGAGATCAAAATTCACAAACTGTGAGGTTCCCATTCACTTCTCTTCTCACTATTATCTGTGACACCTGCTGTCTGCCAGGCCTCAGGAGGACATCATCTGGTCCATATTGTCCTTTTTCCTGTGTGGAAAATCTAGGAGCTCCAAATGACACCCTTTCTTTTCTGTTGAGTTTCAGGGCTCCAGTTTTTAATCTTTGGACAGACGTAGAAAGCGAGGAGGTGGGCAGGGGGTTGTTGATCTTCAGGTAGTGCTGTCAAAATCCAATCTCTCTGAGGGAAGGTTTGTTTACCCTGTAGCCTGTGATGCTCTCAGGCCACTGCGTTATAGAGTGTTTCTATCTAATGACAGCAACTAAAGAACTTAATTCACATTAGCAGTAATAGAATTTTATCAAGTGATTGGTCTCTATTTTCAAACTGGAAACAAAAAAATCTCATGTAAGTTAATGAGGCCATTGGGACTTGAATAGTCATATCTTCTTGATTATTATTACCTTTTTTTTTTGTGCCAGTCTGTTTGAACAATGATGCAACCAATTCGATTGTGTTCTGGTAATGAGTCATATGACAACTCCTGGGGTTCTCTCCTAACTATCCAGGCAAATGTCAGCAGTCAACCCTCCATTCCCTTTGATGACCTATTAAATATTATGAGGACCCCCTCCTGTGCGCACTGTTGTCTCACTCATATCAAGATGGTGTTTAATGCCCATGAGACAAACAACAGACAGATTAAAGCCATTATTCCCTGCTGCACTCCCACACTTACCCTGTTCAAAGTGGAGTTATGATGACTTGTTTAATAGTTTTGCAGCTTATATCAAGTTTATGCAGTAAAGCATGGTGGCGGGCTATAAACGATGTGTGAGAATTTATGTTTGGGGTTTTTCCAAAGGGAACAGGTCTGCGCTGCAGTTCTCTTTCACAATGACGTTCTCTGCCATACTGAAAGGAACTTACCACAAATGTTCCCTCAACATGTTTATCCCCAATATTAGCTGCAGAACTGATTCTTATTTTCTCAGTGGTTCTGCCAAAGGAAGGAGGGAACATTTAGCTGTAGCTTCAGTCGGATTAATTATCAACATTTTTTACTTTTTGGCTGCCAAGAACATATTATTTCCCCCTTGATTTTAGATGAAGGATGAGCAAAAAAAGCAGAAAAAAATACTGTGTATGTTCTTTAACAAAGCTACTGAATCTATTCAGTCTTCATATCTTGCTTGTCACACAGACATTTTATAAAACAAATGTTCATTTCTTCTCAGTCACATGGCAGCCTTAAATTATTTTTTTTTTGTAAAACCTATAAGGAGGTAATTATGTACAATCTGAAAAATAACTTCTCACTTTCAGGAATAATGGAAATGAAATGCTATAGATTAATGGGACTATTTATCTCCTTTAAATTTCTCACTTACTCTAGTGACGGGAGCGCTCCCCAAGGAAAACATTCATAAAAGAAAATTGAACTCATAACTTAATAGGTTATTAAAATTTTTGAATGCGTATCACCTCGCCTTTTTGCAGTGCTGTAAATTTAAATTGAAGTTCATGACATTCTGAGACACTGGCAGGAGTGGTTTTTTTTCTTTTTTTTTATGTGGCGAAAGAGAGAGAGGACATGCATCTCTGTCAACGGGGTATTTGCTATTCTAATTTTATGGCAGTCCGGATTATCAGGCACGAATGTCACTGTGCTCAGGCAGACTGCTGACAACACCTTCGCCCTCAGCCATGTGTTTCCATTAGAGGAAGCCTCCATCCAGGGGTTTGTTCCTCTATTATTTTCTATTTCTGTCTTTTATCATGATTTAAACTGAGACTTTCTGCATATTCCTCTCCTGTCATGTCTCACCCGCCTCCACATCTTCCACTCCTCTTTTTTCACTCATTCCCTCCCTCCCTCCAGATGTGCTGTCTTCTGCATTCTTGCTCCCCATTCCTTAGAGAGGGGGGCTCTTCAGGGGTGGCTGGAGCCTCGGCAGAGGCAAGAAGAGACGGTGCACAAATCTCTGGGGATCTACAGCTGGTGGAGGTGAGATAACCTATCTTTAGCCTGCTATAAATGTATGGATACAGTGCCAAAGAAGGCAAGATGTATGAAGGTGATAGAAAGAGAGAAGTGATGGGGGAAGGAAGGAGGGATGGATGGATGGACGGAGGCAGGGGTCCATCATCTCAGCTGAGATGAGTGGGAGGGGATGATTTTTTTTTCTCTCAAGGTCAAGGGGCAAATTTATTTATTTCCCTGGAAGTTACAATGAAATTTTACTGAGTACTTTGCTCTGATGATGAGAAGAGATCAGCGACCATAAATTCGTCCTGCCATTTGGTTGCCGGTGATGAAGCATTTATTATGCCGCATTCAAGGACACAGGGTGTATTTGTATGATAGTGCTATTCTATGTAATGACATCCCCTTTCATTGTGCCATATAACACAAATGAGAAAATTAAGAATAAAACTGCTCAGGGAAAAATCAAGTCCGGCTTTATTCGCAGCTATCTAACAGGACACGTAAAGTAAATGTCACTCGATATTTGTGATGCCCTTGTCCTGGTTTTACAGAAACAATTGTAGTCTTTAATAGATAACGTGAGGAGCACAGAAGTAAGGAGCGCAGGTGGGAAGTTTGAGTTTTGGAAAAGACGAAAACAATCCTATTTCCTGTTTACCTTCTCTCATTCACCATTTGCAAGAATTAAGACTCGTAGGACAAAACTTCTTCCTGTTATGTGCTGTCTCTGAACAGACTCCATAAAGGTCCCTCAGAGGGCACGATGAACCAATGCTATTGATTGGCCATTTGAAAATCTCTTGTAACCTTGGGAACATGTTAATGCCACAAGACCCTTTTCTATTCCCTTGTTCCCCAGGGCCCATGTGTGTATTCCTCAGTGGGCTATCACAGAGACTTCATTAATGGCCAATTACCAGTATCTGATGAGGCTTATTGTGTTACTGCGATGTCGTAACTGGGCATCTGTCTCTATTGCGTTGCAAAAAAATCAAAAAGACACATAAGACACAGGGGGCCATTTGCTGCACAAGGGTAACAAAATGACATCAGGGAAGATAATAATATCATGTCATCTTAGGACCTATTTGATCTTATATAGATCTGTTTATCTCGCTTTCATTTCAAATAAGTTATTTTTTTTATTCTCAGTTCCTCTGATTGGACTACAGGGGGTAAAAAGTTTGAGCAGTAATATGCTGAAGCACTCACAATCCTGACCTATTTCTGAGTGGAAACTTAGCTGTCAGGCCCAAGATAGAAAGACACGACTGCATGAAGCAAGATGTTCTTTGATTCGCATTGTAATAAAAAAATGGAAAATAAAAAGTACATCTAAATTTATTTAATTTGTTATTAACACATCATTTGGTAAAATAATGCAGAAATGCAAAAATCTGTAGCATTTCTACAGAGAAAAATGTTCATGTTTTCATGTTTGAAGACAAACTGACGCCATACCAACCAGTTCTCTAAGGCATTCAAATGTAACAAAATTTTGAAGAAATTGTGCAGATTTTTTATTTTTGTATTAGTAAGCTATTATTTGCAGAGATTTTTTTCCCGTTCACTTCTTTTCTGTCAACATGTCCCTGTTTTACTCTGTTACTGTCTCTTGTCTTTTCCTTTTATGTCTTTTCTTTGCTCTCCAGAGGACAATGTTCAGCCCCTGGGACTGGATAACTTGTGATGACATTATAATAACCTTCACTTTTTGCTCCCTCTGCTGATAGATCCTTTTAGTTCTCTGTCCTGTTGAGAGGTGAAGCTTATCTGAGTGAAGAGAGCCTGTGAAGTAATAACCACCAGGCACTATGGCCACTCGGCTCCTTTCTAAATGGCAGAAATTAAACACGCTGGGCAGATGAAGCGTAATGTTGTTCAGTTTTGGAATGCAGGTTTGAATGCATCCCAAATCTAACAATAAGCACTAACTACACGAGCTCAAGTAACAAAGGTAATTGATGATCAGAGATGAGAGCTCAGCAAAATAAAATTATAATCCAAATGGCAAAAAAAGAAAAAAAAAAATCTGTAAGCACAGGATGCCAGAAAAGAAAAATCCTATTTGGTGGGCTTTTTGATGCCAGATCAGCACTCTGTCCTACAGTGGCCCAGTCCCATCTGTCAGTGAACCCTTTAGTTTCAGGGAGCATGGGGATGGCAGGGGCTGAAAGCAGGGCAATTGGGATCAGTCTGTGCCTCACAGCCATTATCAGTTTTGCCCTGACAACGCATCTACTTTTCACTTTCACCCCAGAAATAGAAGAGGCAGACTGGGCTTTCACAGAGGCACTGGCAGGAGTAAGAGATGATGGACATGGAAATTAGCTCCTCTCCCGCCTCATTCACAGTGTGAACTGAAAAATGTGGTGTCATATATTGTCAGAGTTTGGCGCTTGGCCATGAGGATACGCATGCAGAAGTACATGCAGCCACTTTTCTGCCTCTGATTTCCTTACTGAATAAAATGAGCACCCATAAAAGAGTAGATGTCACATATTAAATATTTGTAATTATTACGAGTTGGCAAAAAGTAGAAAAAATAATCGAGCTCATCCATATAAATGTTTGGAACAATATTTAATATTTGCATTGTATGGTAGGATTTTATGTCATAACAACATATACGTTTGCAAAGGGTTGTCAAATTCTGTCTTCTCATGTGCATATATTTTTTAGAAATTACTGTTTTAATTAGTCATTTTTAAATGGAGATGCTAAAGTATATTTACAAATGAATATACTTTAGCATTCTTTATTTTGTTTGGTTTATTTGCCAGTTCCACCAGCAAACTCCTCTGATGTAGCAACTATTTTGTTATTATTATTGATTGCAACTCTGATTTGTTTACAAAACTGCAAATTAAAGTTGTCAAGAAGGATTTGGATATTAGTTGGAAATGCAATTAAACAAACTTCATTTAATGTATTTTCTCTCACTTCCCAGGTAAACATTACTACGTTTAACACAATTTCTTCTGAATGATTTGGATCCGTTGCTTGCCTTGGCAGAGGTGTGGGTGAGGGGCCGCTCTTCTGATCATTGATGACCGACCGTCAGCCAGCACGGGGCCTCCTGTGATATGTGGGCTCTCCAAGCTCCGATAGCCCCACCACTTCACACCAAACCCTGGGGTGCAACAAATATCAGCATTGTAATTTCACGCCTGTGATTATTATCGCGAGCTCTGTCTCTGACTGGGAATCCTCCACCCATCCTCTTTAGTCCTCCCAGCTGAGATACTGTTTAACAGTCTCTCTCCTGGACGCGTCTACTCTGCACACATGCCCTCTCAGACACACTTACACAAGAGCACGCACGCGCAAACTCACAAACACACAATATTTTAATGTCTTCCCTCCATGGGCCCATTTGAGGCATTTCCATTTCTTCTTCTCTCATCTTCTGTTAATTCACCACCATCTGCCTCAGCATCTGTTTGAGGAGGCAGAAAAACAGTGTCTGCTGTCACAGAGAAACTCTGGTTTTTCTCTCCCTCTTTCCTTTAGTTTTTTTATTTCTCATCCTCTTGGCCATTTAAACGGCAGTAGCAGTGTCCTCTTCAGTCTTTGTCTGGCTTTCTGCTCCACCCACTACTCTAGCTGGAGCTGATTTAGCCTGAACCTAAAAACCTTGGGCCCTCCCATTTAACCTCTCTCAGACACACATGCACATATACTTTGTGCTGGACATAAGTTAGAATTAATTGTTTTCAGCCCAAAAGATGATGATTTTCTGAACCCCCCGCCCAAAAAAACAAAAACAAACAAAATAAAAAACCAACAAAAAACAGACCAGCTCATGAAGTACAAGAGAAATATTATAAAATAGAGAGTTGTTGAGAACAGATGAATATTACAAGGCGCTTTAATTAAAATGTAACACAAACTTTGGCATCGTCTCTATCACTAATCTATATTTACTATTTCTAATAACTCCTATAACTAACTTATTTCTTCTTCTGGCCTCCAGGCAACTATCTGATCTTCCGCTCTCCTTTCAAATTTTAGACAACAATAGGACTACCCACTCCACACCTGGCAAGATTTACAATTACCAGAGCAGATTACAAGCATCCTTCTATTGGCCCAAATCACAGTATTTGGTTTTCCTTTTGTAACCTGACTGTTCCTTTAAGTGAACGTTCAATCCATTTTAAATTAGTAAGTAAATATGAGAAAACTTAGCATTCCACACTAATCAAATGGTCTGCAAGATATATTTCCAGAGAGGCGTGATAGATTTATTGTTATTTTACTTTTTATTTTGTTTATAAATTTTGTATCTTCTATTTTTCTAGTGCAGAAAAATTTTCCAGGCATCACATTTTTAAAAATGTATTCAAAGTATTTTTTATTTTTTGCTGTCGTGGGGATGGGGGTTGGTTTATGACTCTTGTCTGATTCCACTGCATTTAGCTTGATAGAAATTTACCCCCAGTCCAAAGTAGCGATGTAACATTCCTCGAATAATTCTAATACCTCGATTATCAAAATTCTCAAGAACACCGTGTTCCAGCCGGGTGATTTTTTTTTCTGTGTTACGCAACACTCTCACTTCCGCTTATGGGTTGTTGACAAATGCTAAGTACTAGTAGCATAACATTCAATTTTGTTCTGGGGCCGATGAAAATATCCGGGTTTTTAATCGTTCTTCGGGGGACCAATAAGCATCCCTAAAATACCCGGCGCGATGCATGGAATACGACGGTCTTTATCCTCTCGGAACTGCTGCCTAGTGGAGGGTTCTGCACGACAGGGGCCATTTGCGAGGTAAGTGTATGCATACCGGTGGAGCAGAGACTCATGCAGATGACGGAACACAGCGGGCTGATGCTTAGCGTAACAAACGAAGCTTTGCATTCTGGTCACAACAAATGGGTGGCAAAGCGCACCTTGGTGTGTACATACCTGGCAGATGTGTTGATGTGTATGAAGAAGGAGCCATACGCAAAACTTTAACTAGGCAAAATGAGAGTTCATTAAATTGACTGAAGAATAATAAAACTGGAGTACAAACATTTACTTTGAAGTGTTTTTGTGAGCCTGGTGCTTTAGTATTAAATTGAATGTAATTTCTGACTTTTGTCCAGGTTAACTTAAAAAGGGATCTGTTATTGTTATATTATTGTTACAGGTTATTTTTCTAATTTACAGAAAAAAAAAAACAATTGTTAGGAATACACAAATTGGAAAATTTGGGCCGATTCTAATATCTAATATTAATACTGCTATCACGGCAGTACCAATATTTTATTTTGTAACTTGTTTTTGCTGCCAGAATCATCAGTCGGTGTTTTATTGCTGAAAACGGTGGCTATTTATTGTACAATGGGTTCTTCTATCTTCTTGTGAATCTCTTCAGTCGGGTGACTAAGGCTTGGACTCTTTGTTTGGTAGTTTCCTGAGCCTCAGGCATTGGTTGTAATTTGTGGGTAGTCTGTTTCTGGTCACAACCTTCTTGTGTTTTGACAATTGGTGTACTTCTTTCCATGTTGCCTTGATTTCTGCACCCCTCTATCTGTGCAACGGTAGGACATTATCCATTGTGGTTGCAATTGACATTACCTTTGCCAAGCTTCTCAAGGATCATTGTTGCTGTACTGTCTATCAGATTGTTGATTTTTTTTTGACAGTTCCGGATTGAAGTCAGTGCGACATTCACGTCATCCAGTATTTAGCACGACTTCCTTAGTTGATGTCAGATTGACAGGCACTGGACGAAGCTATGGTCTAATCTTGATGTTAATTCCCCTTTCTGACCTTGTGTATTGGTTCCTTAATGTGTGAATCTAGTTGTGAAATCATATATATTTAGCACAGAGTAAGCATTGGTGGAAAACATCCATGCCTTTATTCTCCTCCCTTAATTTTTCTCTCCATTGAGGTCAAAGCCTCGCCGTATTTAAATGCTGGGATCGACATCCTCTTATGATTTCAGGCCTACTGGGAACAGCTGTGTTTACTGAGCAGCTCCTAAAGACCACATTGTAAGCCCACTTACACTGAGGCCCTGCCACAGGCATGAGGTATCAGAGTCATCTAATTAAATACAGCGCTGGACGTCCCACCATGCTCCACTCGTCCCCTTGGGCTTAAAAGGATTGGATGCTTTCGTCCGACATGTAAAACATACTGGGTTGATGATTGAGATTCTGAATAGACAGGTGATATTTGACACGGCAGCCCCTTCAGATTATTATGAACCAGTTACTTCAGCTTCGCTTTGTATTATTCTAGTGGTGGACAATAAGACAATAATGTCTTTCTCCCCCTCTCCCTCGTTTTATCATTTTTCCTTTCTCCATGGGGGAGCTTTTGTCTGATAAGTTGTCACATTAAGTGCTAAGTTTTGGGTGATCGCTGGGCTTTTCTTTCCATCTCTTCATGACCAGACCTTCTAATAGCTGTCCTGCAGCAACGCCCGAGGCAATAACGTTACAAATAAACAGGCTGATGCAGTCATTTACTCAAATCGTCCCCACACTATTCACAACGCTCCCCTGGTGATGATCCTTCGAACGACAATTATTTCAAATGTCAAAGATCCAAGCCTGCGGGGCTCAGACAAATGAACATTAAAAATCTATTACCAAACACTTTAAAACATATATGTGGCATGTCTTTACTTTCTAAATAAATAAGTACACTGAATCTTAACTTATTTTGTTTATAAAAAGAAAACAAATGCAACTGAATGCTCTTAGAAATATATATGTTTTTTAATCTTTCTACGTATAACAACAATACGTAGAAAGAGCACTGTGGGTTTAGTTTTGATTTTCATTTCTTGGTTTCCTTTTCTAAGACTGGAGGGGTGGGCTCTGATTTGTTGTCACACAGAGCTGTTCTACATGACCTCTCATAACCTCATCCCATCTCTCTGAGGCATCCTAGAAACCTGCGGTCAACTCCGCAGATGAGATGAAGATATTCCTGCCTCAGCTGAGTGAGACCTCTAGGGGTGATGGAGGTTTATGAGTAACCACAGGAGTCAGAGTTTGACCTGTTTGATTCTTTGATTCTCACATTTAATTTAAAGGCTGCCTGTTGGAACTTTTTTAGTGTACAGACTTGTTTCTGCTTAAAGTTCAGCTTTGCATCTGCATCCTGTTCAGCCCTCCTATAAGTGAATTGTCCAGTTAAGATATACAAGGCTAATATAACATTATTGCTTGCAGTATCAATCTATTCCATGTGATTGCCCCTGATGATGGGCACAAAATCCATTCAGTGATAATGGCATCCATCTTCACCTTTTATATTGCATCTATTTGTTACCTTTGGCCCAGTAGCAATAAATCCAATCTAGTCTCCAGGATGTGGACCGCTGACCACTGCAAACTGGCCAAGGAGAGTGACTACAGTTCATTTCACGTCAACTCCTGTCATGATTACTGAAAGATTAAATATCCCCACCAGTCTTCTTTAATTCTCCAATAGTCACATCATAAGTTTAAATGTTTTTGTATTTCTAATGACAACATGTTTTTTAGTAATGGTTGCAGTTTAATTGATTTATTTATTTTTAACCGCATGTTTAAGCCTTTCTTTTCTGACACAAAGGACACCGAGATTTAAAACATCTTGAGACCGGAGGTTGTTGTTTAAAGTTTAAAAAGATGAAAGTTAAGGTGCTGTCAACTAAATATTAGACTTGTAAATCAAAACATGCAAATGACCAAGCTGGCACAAATGCAAAGATGTCCATTTTACTTTAGCATACAAGAGACAGTGATGGGGTAGGGCTCTATAATTTGTACACCTTGGTGCTATCAGTTTGCTAGGTTAGTAACATACCTGAAGAATCTTTATTATGTGAAAGAAACACTCATCAGACCAGGTCACATTCCTTCATTGGGTTATGGCCCAGTTTTGATACATATGTGCACATTGTGAATGGTTTTGTTGGTGGAAAGTGGCAGTGGAGTTTAGATTTATGGCTAAAATTATTTGCTTGATAATTATGTAAGGTCAGGCTTGGGCTTCTGGTACACTTTTAATAAGCCTACAATACATAGGAAGAGAGAAAACTTAAGAGCGAATGCAGAAATTGAAAATATTCAATTAATTTGGAAGATGAATTTACCCCCAAAAATGAACATGGCAATTATAAACTGAAAGCTATGAAAGTTTTGTAAACTAAAATTATAACTAACAATATATCCTTGAAACCTATTGGGAAAATAGTAAACATTAATGTGAGATCATGCCGTGAGTTATAAAACAACAAGCATAATTTTTACTTAGGAAATGAAGAAAAACAAGATAAATGTGAGGCAAACAGTAGAGGTCATTGCAACTAAATTAATATATATTGTATTAAGTTAATACTTTGATTCCTTGCTCAATCTGTGTTTATTGTTCTACCTACCTGTTTGGTCCATTTCTCAGCTGTAACCAATCACCCGATTTTCTCACCTGCATCCAGTATCAATTTCCACTCCTTCCTCATAAATATTTCTGGCTAAATTTTTCTTTACCGGCTCTTTCTATGGCATGATCCATTTCCCTGCCATTCTACTGACTATGATGTTTAAGGGGTTTAAAATGCATATTTTGTATACACAGTCACCTTTCTACTTTTTTAATTAGTCTGTAAAATAATTTATCATACTATGAAATTTAGCAAAAAACAACCTGAGGCTTTGTAATTTGTTAAAGCATTTCCTAATGGACATAGAGCACAAAACAATCTAAAAAGAAAATAAACCAAATGATTTAAAAAAAACACACCCTGAGGATTTAAATGTAAAGACCTGAACCAGTACTTTGTGCCCAACACCTTACATTAGGCCAGAAAAACAAGAGCTCCTGGGAGCTTTCAGTCTTCTCAAACCACTAATTTCAACCTATCACAGCCATTCCCATGGGAGCTCTTATAATTGGAGCAGATGGTTAACAATTAAGAGGCTTACAGAAATCTAATCAATTATCCAAGCTAATGTATCAATATTAACAAAAAAAATCTGATTTGTAATGTTTTGACAGGATCATCAATATATTATTAACAGCAATATAAGGCATCAATCTTCATTTCCAACTTTAAAAGATGTACTTCAACGGCATGCACCTGATGGTGAATGTTTCATGCATCTTTTATGTCATTTCTGTTGAAGCTTTTATTTTGGACCTCATATAATTATCACTTCAGCAGACAATGAACACATCATACCATTGTTCATTTAATAATATAATGGTGCCATGATTTTACAAGGCAATAGGCTTATACTCTTTGTGTGAAACTGTTGCAATATTACATGACTTATCCTGCAATAAAATATGTGATCTTTTAAATATTGTTTCAGAAATTATTTTGCCACTGATACAGCTTTTGTTGTCATGTATGTCTTTTCTTCCAGTTAAAAAAGAATTGAAGAAGAAAAAAGACCAAACCAAAAGCTCAAAAATTGTGATGCAAAGACAAACTTAAAAACAACGTCGTGAAAAAACCTGCTCCAGTTCAGAAAATGCATTTTTTTTTTCCAGTTCTTTATTTTCCAACGCCTTCTGAGTTTTAATTAGTCTGTTAAGACTTCTGTAATTAAATCGCTCCTGGTGTAAATGAAATATTCAACAGTCTTCCTGACAGTGATTTATTCTGCACAGATAATCCTCAGTGATTTTGACTTGATAATTAATTAGCATTGTTTATAATGATGATAATGGTTCAAAAAAAGCTGAACTTTTTTATGCAGAGACTGTCTCAGCAGCCACGGTGAGAAAACCACTGATATGTTTAATCGTTAAGTTAGAGGTTAACTTGTTGTGGATCTTCATGTATTTTATGACTTATTTTCTGTTGTTAGTTGGTAGAGTTGGCATCTCAAGTACACACCTGAAACTTAAGAAAAAGGCACACAAAAGGCTTGACTTTTAGTCACTTTATGAAGACTTCAGACTTGGTTTGGGACTTGTGTTTCATAAAGAGTTTTTCTGTTGTGTGTTCCGAAGTGAAAGTAATTCAGTAAGAGTAGACGATTGCTATCCCCTTTGAGTTTCCACAGTGTACTCAAAAGGAGGGGAACTTTACACAAAGTAACATTTCTCAACAGCAAAAGCTAAAAAAATCAATACCAGCTTCCAAGCTTGTCTTTTATGTAGTGGAGCTATTGAACAAGAATTCATAATGTTTAAGCCACTGACATAAAAATGTGTATATTCACCTGCAGAAATCTGAGCTTGATTTACATTACAGTTTACATCAGAGACTTTGGTGGACGTTTGGCTAATAATGGCTTGTGGCAATCTCTTTGTTGTAGCTTCATAATAACAACCACAAAAATGTCTCAAGCTCAATACTGTATTTAACAATTCTGGGCAATTTAAAACCAGAATAAAACTAGTATGTATCTTCCTTTAACCCTCCTGTGGTTTTAAAAGTCGGGGTTTACACTCTGTAGGTTTTTAAGACTGTGTGCCGTCCGGTGGGGTCGCACCGTCTCCATGTGCTCTTTCACGAGGCTTTTTTGTGCTTTTGGAAACTGATGTTTTGATGGGGCGACCCCTCCGATTCCCCGACATGACAGCATGCATCCAACATGAGAAAGTTCATCTGGTCAAATCATAAGAGACCTGAAAACTATTTTCAGTTGAACAGCAAAATTACTTTCTAAAATGTATTATACTTTACTCTCTCTGGGTGAATAGTTTCCTGAATCTAAGTAGTTTTTTTTTTTTAAGATAAGCAATTTCAATTGCATCAACTAAACAAGGCCTAATCTGCAATTTTAAGTTGTTTTCAGTCAGATAAAGAAATATGCACACCCATTTCCCAAGGCTTCCAGGTCTAGCCCTGCCCATCGAGTTTTTTTCAACAGTTTGTCTCTATTCATTTGCATTTTTATGCAAGGTTAGTTTGGAGGGGGCTTCTATTACTGCTGTGAATATATTAAGAAAACCATTAATCACTTTTGGAGTTTTACAAAGTGAATCAGCCACACACATGTCCCGTTTCCCGGGAGCCATGTTGCTTATCGCTCACACTGGGCAGAGCAGGGACCTGGGCCTGAGGCACAACCACGCCCACTTCGACAAGATAGATATATTTTAGAGCTCAATTATTCAAAGTATTTCTCAACTTTTCTTTCTTTCGTGAAATTGTCCTTTGAGCTCTCTGGATGCACAGTAATAAAATGCTGCATGATTCTTCATGATTTTCACAAGACTGTATAAAAAGGGATTTACTGAATCTGAAATGCAGATTTTTTTTCTCTTCTTTTGGTAGAATCTGAGGCATGAAATTACTGATGTTGCTCACTATCACTTTGATTTTTACCTCTAGCTAGATATAGCATGAACAGCCACAAGAGAACAACTACAGCATCCGTCACAGGCTCTTAAAACACATTTAGGCTAGAGTGAAGGCTTTATCTTCAAACATCATGGGAATGTTAGGATTTAGCCAACCATCAAGGGAGTGAGCAAATAAACAGACAGCATAATGTAATAGTTATGGCGTTGCTCCTGAAGTTGATGTTCCACCTACCTTTTTCTGTTTTTAAAAGGAACATTAATCTGATGCACCAGTGGAGCTCTGTCTAATGTGAAAAAATTCAAGTTTTTTTTCCTCTTTCTGCAAGGATGAGGCTTCTATCACACTAATGATAACAAATGGCAACTAATGGGATGACCAAACATAACAAATGGAAAGTTTTAAAGGTACGAGAACAACATTAAATCTGCACTGACATCTTTTAGTCAGAGCTAAGCAGGAAAGATTGATCACCAGCCAGTGTAAAGTTTATGAATATGATATTTAAAAAATGTATAATGTAGTGTTCAAGCTGTACTAAATGCTGTAGCTCGGTATCATTGCCTTACCCTGTTGATGTAAGTCATGAAAGGTGCAGAAAAGTAGCAATCGCCCTTCAGCTTCTTTATCACCTTAACCTGGTTCATGTGTGTCGTAAAGCCACAGTCTGTATTTAAAGGCACAACATGAAAAGAGAAAGCAAAACAACAAAAAACATTTTATAACTGTTTAATAACAAATATTACATTCCGTAATATTTGAGTCAACAAAGGTTTTTCAAATAATTGCTCTAATAATCCCAGTATTATTGTAAAAGAACAATGCAACTTGTATTTTTATCATCCCTGCAGTTTATACGATTGTGGATGACTTTACATGTGTTTTTAAAGAAGATTTTTATTTTTTATTTTCACAGGGTTTGGGACTTCATAACACCTTTCACAAAACTATTAAAACACCACACAGAGGCACTACACTGCTAATGTCTCCCCTTCAAAATATTAGTCTTATTTTGCAATTTTTGCCAAAGGGTATATTTCAAGAGAACAAATTTTGACAGGTGAAAATATACATTTTTTGCTTTTAGTAATGCATATATGTACTTATGTTGAACAAATGGGATGACTCAAGCTAATGTGTATGGAGAGCTGTTCGGCGTGCTTCGGAAACACAACTAATGCAATATGATTTAGAAAATCATATTGCATGAGCCTGGAGACGTTTTCAAAAACCCGTTTAATTGGAACTACGTTGAACATGTCAAAAATATGAATAAAAAGAGTAAGCATGCTAATGTTAGCCTAACACTCCAAAAAATCATCATAGCAAGTTGTGAATTTGAGTGCTGTAGCTCTATCTGTCCAATCATGGTGTAATACTTACACCATGCTTGAATGTAACATGCTTTATTGCACGCACTCTATGATTTTAAAGAAGCCTTGGGTTGGAACTCAGCTTATGGAAGTGACTATATCAACATAATGTGGATATGTTTAAGTGGCAAAATAATCCAAACTTAGACATCCCCATGGAAAATAAGTAGTTGGACACTGTTCTTACTATGTTGTTCACTCAACATACAGGGGTCCCCAAAGTCGGTCCACGAGTTGCGTTAAACCAGGGAGAGAACTAAAACGTGCAGGATGCCGTCCCTCGAGAACCGACTTTGGGGACCCCTGACTCACAATGTGGCATTATTTAATATACAATTTATGCCTTGTATATTTGTATTTTCATTAAGACGTAGACATTTTTTTAAATATAAACATTTTGTGAAACTGTGTGTACTGAAAACAAATGTTTGCTTTCATTTGGCAAAACTTTGCAGAAAGTATAAGGTCAGCATGTTTTTGAAATTAATTTAGTTCAATTGAAAGGTTTTATTTAATTAAAAATAACATTGGAATAAACAGACTATAAACAGAGCAGTTCTCCACAGAGAACTTATGTTCACCGTATCTTTTAAAGTGTGACACAGAGAGATATGTTTTAAAGAGTTTCAAGTCTTTGTGCATTTGGCATTGAGTGGAACTGCATTTGTCTTAATGATTGTGCTCCTTGAGCTGATTTTTTTTTTTTTTTTGCTTCACAATAATCAATATTGAAGTCGCCAGTGGCAGCAGTGCCCAAGAAAGGAGGGAGCAAATGCAGAGAGACATTCTTTCTTTGTGTCGGCCTTGTCAATGTAACAATGCTTTTAGAGTTTGGCCCTGAGCGTCTAAACACACTCTCAATCACAGCTGAAATCCTAGTAGGCCACACTTGGCTGCTGTTGTAACTTATATACAGTCTCAATTTGTGTGATGTCTCTCAGAAAAAAAGGTACAGGGCAAAAACAAATGGATTGATCCCTCTTCCCACTCTGACAGTTGGTGAACATCTGTTTTGAGACAGGATTTATAGAATAATATGTTCCCTCTGACCAAATAAGTTTCTGACTGGGTGATTACATTGTCGTCATACAGGTGTTTTTCTGATCACCTGTACAATTAAAAAATTAAGAAAAGCTCCACGTATAGATGGTTTTTTAGTCCCAAACCTGCAAACATATGAGGGATACGTGTGACTTATCATATGTGAGAAGCTTGACATCAACAGACTGTGGAGAGTTCACAGCGTAAAGTTGTAAGAAAAATAAAACTGTTATGTATCCTGTCATGGACCTCACTTTAGAAAGGATTTATGGTGGCACAAGTCTGGGGACTGGAGGGTTTTAGGACCTCATAATAATTTTTATTAATTTGTTTTATTAATATCATAATCATAGTTCAGTTTTGTTTCTCTTGTGTATCTGCTTTTTTCCCCCTCAAATTCCCTGTTGGTTGTGTAGGAGGCTTCTTCCTGTTAAAGGGGAGTTTTTCCTCTCCACTGTCAGTACATGCATGCTCAGTATGAGAGATTGCCATAAAGTCAACGACACCAAGCAAATGTCCATGCAGTTATTGCTGCAAGTGAATGACTCAACGCAATCTGCTAGGTTTCCTTAGATCAAAAACCTTTAAAACTAATTTGATTAATTAAATCAACTTCATTGATAACTAGGATAAATTGGATCAGTATGTCAGACCCAATTTAATTAACTTTTTCTGTAAAGTGCCTTTAGATTACATGTTTTGTGAATAGGTGCTACATAAATAGGCTGAATTGAAGCTGAATTGAAAGTAGTTATCCATTAGTTTCCAAAGAAAACATCCAAGCCCCAATCACTGAGGCATGTTTTAAATTCCTGGATTTCCATGTGGATAACCAACACATAACAATTTTAAAGCAACAATCCAACCATTTTCAACCCCCGGCGTGTCAGACAAACAAAACCACATGCAGAAAGCATGTGGAAAGCAAATTCTCCCTAACTCCATCTTCTATTCGTCCACTTAATTTTTTGACATTAGGGCACAGATACTTTTTAGGTAACCCTTTTTATTTATGAAGACATTTCTTGCAATGATCCTACTTTTGAAGGAAACATTTTACAAAAGAAGAGTAGTCATTTTATATATAATATAGACAAGTCTTAAAAAGTTTGAAGTCGATGCTTAGCTACTTAATAATCACACCATCATAATTGGAATAAGTAAAATAGACCTGTGGGTACAGTTGAATCCAGTGTTGGTCCTGTATGAGTTAGCGATTCAGAGCATTGGTGCATTTTACTGTAAATACACTATACAGTCTGTAATAAAGCCTACTTATCTTTCCATGCAATAAATATGGCAACATTCACAATAGCTTTACTTATCCGTTTCCTGCTCTTCACATGTTAAAGCCACATTATGTGCAGTGAAAATCAGATGCACCTTTGTGTTTTAGTATTCTAATCACACTTTCTCAGACTGCGGTCTACTGAAGCAAAGGTGTGAGAAGCATGCGGCCCTGTTTGGCCCTTCAGTGACCAGAGAGGAGGTGATAAATGACTGCAACACTCGTCCCTGTCAGTGCTGGGAGAGGAGGGGTAGAGGTTGGGGGGTGTGGTGGGATGGTGGGGGTGGAAGTACGGGCAGCCCTCCCACCATGAGCTACATCATCCTAACAACATTATTCTTTTCATGCGGCTTGTCGATAGAAGTCCTGTGTGATTGGCACTGGGATCCGCTCAGGTTAATTGGAAGCCTGAACTGTGTAACGGCACGGGAAGCTGAGCAGACATTGTCCCTCTTGTAATAACACAGGAGGCCTGTGTGTCTGTGTATCGATTACATCTTAGGTTCACGGCACCCGTATGGGAATGAAATATCAGAGGACAGGTTATGGATGTTGCCATCAGTGTACACTGCAGGAGAGAAGATGGCCAAGCTGTGGTGGAGGAAAAACTCCATAATGAAATCCCTTTAACAGATTGAATTATCATAGCTTCTATGATCTCTGAACATTGCAACCAAATGGCCAAAGAAATACTGATAGAGTACAGTAAAATGAATGATGGAGTAGATCTGATTCATCAACTGAGATGCATGCACCTGCTTGGTGTGTGACAAGTGTATTTGCCCTTATGGCCAAGCTTTGCAGTAACAGAAACACTTTGTCTGACCCTCTACTCTTTAGACTCCTTTTGATCAAGGGTGCATAGGTTGCATTATATTAAGGTCACATGATACTGCATAGGTAACCCAACACATGGCTCCTGATTTGGAAGCATGGGATTCATGGAGTGGGCCGCCCTGTGCAGAGGAAGGATTAGGAAAAGACAGAGTTACTGGTAACATTATTCTTAAAGGGATAGTTTAGCTTTTTTAAAGTGATGTTCTGTGAAGATTTATTAGTGTCATATCCCTTACCTGTTATGAAAATTAGCCATTTATTCAAAGGAAGGTCTGTGTGATGACAGTAAAGTTGGGCTATTTGTAACAGCCTGGCTTCAGAACAACTCCAACACTTCAGTCCATGAAGATTTTACATTATGTGCTATTCCAGATCTTGTAGGTTTTAGAAAGTCACCTTTTGCGCAACTATATGGGCAACTACAGTATATGGGCAGATGAACAGGCAGGGACAACAAGTGCAACTGGTTTAATATATCAACAGTAATGATCAGCGAAAACAGGGAGTCCATTTGACAAGTTGTTACATCTAAAGAAAATGATAAGGTGTTTCTCTTTAAGAAACGTTACCTGAACAACTGGATGCATTAATCAATGGCATTTATTGAAACTTTCAGAAAACCTGCATCAGGCCACATTTTTATGTAACCTCTTTCGTTCCAGGTGACGCGTTATACCCACCAAGATTTCAAAGGGTTTGATCCCTTAACTCAGAGAAATTTTGCTTATTAATGTGGAAATTAATTACAAACACAAAGTGACATTTTACAAGAAATGTTTAGCATAGCATGAATTATCGCTGCTGTAAATTGGATGCAAGCGACGGACTGAAAAGCCTTGACTTGAGTTCTTTGTGATTAATAAAAGAAGCTTTCACTTCAGTTTTAAAATCAGCCATGATGAACGACACAAAGAGACGAAACAAAACTCCTCCTCCAGCTGAAGGACAAGTTGTTCTAATAGTGGATGTACACTGAAGAGACGTATTAGATTAAGAGGAATCAGGGCTATCATTTATTGTATTTGTTGTTCCATCAGACACTTCAGTGACTAACAGCCAATGAAGGACACAACTTGAGATGGAGGTCACAAATTTATTCAGCAGATTGCAATTTATGCCTTTTAATATGCTAAACAAGTCAGATAGTGTCTGTAAGTTTTCTTTTCTTGCTGATGATCACATTACTGGGTGACATTTTGTCATAGATATAATGCCTGCATTAGCGACTGCACAGGCAGGCAATGACTTGGACACCCTCACTCTGTTTTGTGAAACACAAACAGGAGGTCCAGCTTAGTCTCCTGTGGAGGCGAGGATCTGGATTCTACATGAATGACTGAGGCACAGCATCCTCCATCCTGCCTCCCGTAGCCCTGTTGTAGAGCCCCCACAAGGCCCACCACGTGGATCTCAGCGCAGAGGTCCAGATTGTGCCACTGGGCTGGTACTGGACTGGAGGTGGGCGATGGAGCCCCCTATCCATCTCCCGCTGGAGCCCGGTGACGGGAGCATCGGTTGCCCACTCTTCGGCTCTGAGCACAGTCACGAAGATGGATTGGTTGGCCGACTCACCAAAGGAGGCAAAGCATGCCGTTAAGAGCCTGTGCATCACTTGGCTGCTCATATGCAAAGTTTGATGAAAGAGGTTTTTCTGGGAGCGATAAATTAGGGCTCCACTGTGAAATTAGATTCCCTGTGAAAACCTTGCAAGGTTTTGAAGTGGCATTGTTTCTGTACCACCATCTATTTCTTCAGTAACTATACATTAAGGAAAATAATTGTGCTGGCAACTGAACTGAGATTATGAAGATGAATGTCAGAATTATTTCATACAGTTTGTAATATTCGTGGTGATCATTCCCTCACATAACATATAGTAGAGAAAATGCCAAAAAATGCTGTAATGTCACCAGCAATCCCTTTAATAATTGTATTAGTAAATGAAGAGAAATAAGGTTGCCAACAGTTGTCTGCCACTGTTGAGCAGTACATGATCTTATTCAATGAGTAATCCATTAGGAGTAAACACAAGCCTGAAGAAAATATACAAAATGGTCCCTGATCATTGAATAAATACCATACAAATTGCCTCATTTTTGGAAAGACTGCAAATTAGGCTACACTTTAAGCTCATACTCCAAGGCTCCTTTACCTTTAACTCAAAGCTACAATGGCAGCATGAGCACTGACAAATTCGACAAAGGGAATTTACTCAAAAAACACAGCCTCTATTTGGTCAGCCGAGCGGCAAATATGTTGGATGATATGGTTTATTAGGCAATCCATTTCCCCACAATAGTGGGGCCATCTGCAAAGGTTAGCATGCAAAAGGTTCATACGGCAAATTCTATCTCTAATCTGCCTCCACAAAGAAAAAAAGAAAAAAAACTCAGTGGCAGATATTTCATGTGCACACAATTTGGAATGCAAGTAGAATAGCTGATGAAAGAGGTGACCTTCTAAGTGCAGAGCAGTGGCGGCTTTGTGGAATATGCAAACGCAGAAGAGAACAGAAGAGAATGAATTACAGCCACTGCTACCTTAGCTGCATTGTAATATGTGACTGTGGCTCAGACACAAGTTAACCTGGCCTCAAGAACATCTAGGTTAATCTTGGGTGGCACAATACAAAAAAGCTATTTATTTACACATATAAGGTCTCTGACATAAAACAAAACACCTCAAATATTTATTGTGGCTAGCTACAATTACTAAGGAAAACTGTGATGCAAAGATTCATACTGTTACTGTCACTATGTGACTGGTAAAGTAAGTAAGTAAGCTGTTATGTATCATGATGCAAAAGTGAGAGCTTTAACTTTCGCATCCTATGTATCCACGTTTTAGAAAATTATTTTGAAGTAAGAAAATAAGTAATTATAGAGTTGCTGCCAGGATTGCCAAGTTAACAATGATGTATTAAGACTTCTCTAACCACTTTTTTTTAAGTGATTATGTGAAAACTTTTTCTAGTGTGACTGGAGCATTTGGAAGCCCTGATGAGAAAGCGCTGTTTTTAACCTTTTCAAAGTGTCACAGGTGCTGCCATGGACACCTTTCCTAATCTGAAGGACTTAAAATGCAGTTCAATCCTCACATATCAGTCGCTCCCAGCTGCAATCAGAGTCCTTGAATCCTCAGACCAGGATGTAAATGTACATTTTCTTTGTACTATTGTGCAAAGATACATGACTCTCCATTACTAGTGCTAATAATATAAACTGTATACAGCAGCAGATCTGCAGGGATTTCTCCAGTGGACCAACGGATTATTGGGCTGGTGGTTAAAACTTGTGGAGATGATGCTACTTTCCCCTTAGCAAGCTGGGTGACAATGAAATGCAGAGATCAGAAAAGCTTGTCCCATAAAGCCCAGCATACAATAACCTCTGTGGTGGTTATTGAAAAATCAACAGTCACAAAAGAAAAAAGCCCTGTCCCTACTAGTGCCTCATGAATTAACTCTCCCTATTTGTCTTTCATTCAGCAGCGCAGTGCTGTGGCTCAAGCTCATCATGCGTGGCACAATAAGCTTGGATGATATCTAATAAATGCATATTGTTATCTTAAAGTGATTCTATGATTAATAAAATCCCAGTATTGTGCATTGTCCTTTCTTGTGAGCTGGAGGTATTGGAACATTCCTAACAAATGCTCGTTATAATGTATTGATTGATTTTAAGCTTTTATGCAGTATGTAGTTCAACAAACATTATATACTTGCCACCAGATTTTACCTTTGAGACACAGTTGACTGCTAGAAAGTTAGATTTATGCCCGCATTTCACATGTTGTGTAATAAATAGCAGCATGTAAGGAACATTAAGTGGTCAATCCAGTTGATTGATGCTCCAACGTGCTCAAAATCTAACTCAAAATGAAAGTTGTAACAAGATATTCCAAGATATAAAGGTGAGACTATATGTCAATAGTGTGGTGTACTGACTCCTTTGTCATAGGTAGAGCAAATCTTGAGCACATAGACAAATGGGTGAGGTGTACCATGGTCATTCAGCCGTGCATGTCTCATCTGTAGCCAGCTTTGGCAGAGTAGTCATCTTCATTCCCTTTGTCCTTACCGCAGAAAGTAATCTATCAGCCTCGAGACGTGCCGGAGAGTCCGACCATCCTACTCGCTCTCCCATTTGAATTGAGAACCCAGTTTCTGCTGCACCCATGGTCCCAGTTAGACTGAGCTGCAATTGAGAGTGAGTGAGCTGTCCTTGATTCATATTACTGTCCCAATATGATTGAGCTTCTTTGGTATCGCTGGAGAGTGAAAGGAAAATTGAGCACTTGACTTTGCAGACATCAAATCCCAGCACTGTATGTACACACTCTTTCTTTCTCTCTCTTTGTTTTTGTTTTGTTTATGTTTTCATGTGGCATAGTCAAGGAATAAGTTGATTTTTGAAAACTTTTTTTACCATTTTCTATACATGTCTGTCTTAAAGTGTCATGACAACACAGGATAAAAAACAAAATAACGTTTGCCCAACTCAGTCTCTTAAGTCTCTTGGTATTTTATTTGGTAATTTAAATTTATTTATGTAGTGGAAGTCTGTGACCAAATTAACCCATTGACAACTTAGTCATTTTTAGCTTTATTATTGATATTTTTGTTTTCATTTTCTGTGATCATCAAACTTCTAACATGTTTAAATATGTGTATAATGTATATTTGATTTTAAAAAAGAAATGGCAAAAAGAAGCATTGCTCTGGCTAAGTTCAAATGTCCTTACTCTTCTATTTTTATGTATCTTTTGATAATGGACAACTTCTTGGAGTGCATATTTCAAAGATTATAGAAAGGCAACCTCCTTGCCTTCTCATAGTGTTCCTATTTCCATCTGCAGAAATGAACTGCTTGGTCATAAACAACCATTCAGAGCCAGGAGGAGGGGCTTAGCACTGTCAATCATTCTTGTCTACACACTAAGCAACCTCCTCTGCTCTCTGCTATGCTAGAGCTAGGTTCCTATAAACGAGCCTCTGTGAATGGTCAGGCTACCTACCATGACCACCAATAACGTTGATAAAAAGTTTTCCTCTGACAGTGACTTGCTTCTCTGCCATTAGCACATTGAGCATTATTTACAGGGTCAAAACCTTCTTCCTGTCTGTGATTGGTTGTGTTTAACCAGAAGCGGTACATTTCTGCAGATGGAAATCGAGGCACTGGGCAGAGGTGGAGGACTCTGGTATCAATACTGGATGAACTGTAGATGTCTTGATTTAAAAAATATATATATAAAATACAGAGAAAAGGAAAGACACCCTTACAATTCCAATGTCTTCTCAAAGGAGAAAAAAATAAATTTATTTATGAACATTAATATAACCCAATGTAATTAAGAAATCCTACATTATTGAAATGTTAAATTTCTCATTGAAAATGAAGAGTTGCAGGCCAATACATTTCAGCAGATTTTCCAAAAACACCGAAAAGTAAGTAGTCACACTTGTCTGTTTATTCTCTAATGAAGGTAGAAATCTAGCGACCCCACAATGTGTAAGCCAAGAAAACTTTTTTTCTATTGATGAATAAATCAATAGAGCTTCACCATGGACATGTAAGAACATGCCTAAATTATTCCAGCCAGTTCCTCCTCTTGTGCCCGGCTGCGGAGAGATTCCTCACCTGACTGATCTTCAGCTCGTCGTTGAGATGGGCGTTTAGCCAGGCTTCGATGGGAAAAGCTGATTATGATGCATGTCGATCGTTTCAGCAAATATTGACATGGAAACAGTGAGCGAATAAGTCTACAGCTTACTTTTTTTTCCTTTTTTTGTTTTTTTGGGATATTAGTGTCACCCAAAAAAACATTTCCCAAAAGAGTGTGGGAACAGCAACTAAAATATGGATTGTCACACAGTTGTACGGGTGTATCAAACTGTGGCTTGATTTGCTATTTTTACTGAGAGGTGTGTCTACGTGGGAGGCTGATTGTTTATTTATGTTTATCTACATCCAGGGAGGAGGAAGAGGCCATTTCCCTTGCCACGCTGTCTCTTAAACACCTTACTGTCTCTGCTTTATCTCCATAGAATCACTCCCTCTTCACCTGTCCCCCAGGAAGCAAGAAGGTTAATGATGAAACACAAACATTGTTTTCTGTGAGAGAAAAGCCAAAAAGGCTTCACCGATAGACTGGGGGAGGTAGAATAAAAAAAATAAAAAAAAAGGATGTGTGTGTTTGTGTGTTTGTGTTAGTGGGGGGATGATAGGTGTGTCTGTAAATTCTTCATCCTGCGTAGACTGCATGGGAAACGGCTCGGCGGGTCTTTCAGCCGTGACTTTACAACTAATCCTGTTTGTAAGTTATTATTTATCTTCGGCAAAGTTTGTCAAACTCGAGCTTTGATTTTTTTTTTCTCCCCTGAGTTTCCTCTCTTGGCCCACTCCTGCACATGCTCCCCACATAATTTATGACTGCCTCTGGTCCTGATGACAGATTATTAAAAGTAGAATTAGTTTTTTGCTGGGGATTTTTCCTGTGGGAATTGGGAAGGCAGGGCTCTCAGAGGAAGGTCTCTGACGAGGTCTCCATTACTAATAGAGGTGGATTTTTTTTCCCCCTCCCTTCCCTGTGTGATGGCGGAGTGAGAAGACTAATGATTGGAATTTACTGTGGCAGCAATCACGTGGTTGGGATGCAAGCATCGGAGGAGAGGAGAGGTTAAGTTCTTCCCTGTGGAGAGGTTTATTGGATTGTTTAGCACCAGAAGGATAATGTTTTTGTCAGACTGTTGGTGCTTCTGCTGTACAAATGGAGGTTCGGCCTTGTGTGTTTGTGGAGATGAGCGTGTGTGAGCTAAGCTCAAAAGTGTGACTAGCTCAGAGAAAAGAGGAAATTTGGAACACCGACATGAGAGGAGTCAACCAGGAGGAGTGCATGAGTATTTCAGAAAATCAATGTGGTTATTACAAAGTGTGGACACAATGTCCAATATTTACTTTGCAAACTGTAACAAACAGCACTTTGTTCTCTTCTTCTGAACCTGCTGCCAACTTTCTGATCCTCCCCGATCAGCAACTCTTCTTCACCAGTGCCGCACTTTCCCTCCTCTGCTGACACACAAAGAGGCTTTCCCTTTTCCCCTGTTCACCTGATGGCCGTTTGGAGCCTGTTCCCTCAGCGTGTGTCTGCAGCCTGGGAAGCAGAGGGGAGTCTCAGCACAGCTGAGAGGCTCGGCTTAATCTTATGCATCATTAAGCACTCAGCGGCACGCCGCAGCTCCTCATATACATCATCCACGCTTAATAAACATAATGATGACATAAGATGTAATTCCAGATGAATTTTCATTTTATAGGGAAATGGAGAATTCCTGTAGAAAGGAGGAGAAAAAGAAACGAACGAAAGGAGGGAGAGAAAAAAAGTAAATTATCTGGGAAGTACAGAATAAATGATGTTTTTTCTCTGCAAGATGGATAAGGGGGCTATAGGGGGGCAGTTGAAGTGGGAGAAGAGTACTGAAGGAAGGGAGGGGAAAGGTGAGAGGGCAGCGGGTTGTGGCAGTGGTGGCCTGAGAGTAAAGGGATGGCAGTGGGAACGAGGGGTTTTACGGAGAGGGGAGGATGGGGGGGCATGCCAGAAAAATGTTGGTCATTCCAACTGTTTTAATTGTACGGCTTGATGGACAGGCCGAGAGGACCTGAGGTGCGGCCATCCATCTTAAGCGGGCTAGAGCGATACCGTGAGGAGTAGAGTTTCAAAGGGGGCTCCCAGTCGAAGCTCAGAAATGGGATTCTGATGAAAGTGTGACAGAAAAGAGGCTGCTCACAGTAAAGGCCAATGAGGACAGGAGGTCCAAGGTGACTGCTGTGCTTCTGCAACATTAAATCAAATTGACTTATTGGGCTTTCATTCTTAAATAGTTTACAACAAAATGAGACAGCGTTTTTCTGGGATTAGTCGACAGATTGGTGTGAAAATTACCAAACACGAATACAAATGTCTCCAAATTCAGACTATATCACCAGATTCAGTATGGCATGTTCCCACTCTGTCATGCCAAATGGGTCACATAGCACCTGACCCCCGCTTTGCGCTTTGCTCCTCACTGGTGGTAGGCCCACGTGAAGGTCAGCACATGTTGCAATTTTAAGCTGAGCCCAAGGAGGGAAGGCCCAAACTGCCTTAGATTGTTGGGCAACTTTGGCTCAGTGGGGCAATCAGTTGCCTTGCAAAAGGAAAGTTGAGGGTTTTTCATTCCGCATGTCAACAAGCTCCCCGGCAATGAACTTCACCTAACTTGTCTCCCAATGTGCAAAGTGGGGTAGGAATTTGTGTGCTTTTTTTGTTCAATGGGGTGAAGTGGCTCTGGAGTGCCGGGAATGGTTGGTATGAACTAAAATGCGCTGTATAAATTCAGTCCATTTACCATTTTGACCTTGTTTTTGGTAAAAAGTTCTGTCTAAATGAAAATTCACTGACTGATTGATTTATAGGCGTAGCAAACAACTTCCATCAAATTAAGGTAGCAATTCTAACCATGACAAAGAACAAGAAATTAAATGTACTTCCTCCAGATGATGGCTTGGCTCATTCATTGAGATTTAGGAGGTCTCTCATCTGGAGGAAACTCAGAGTAGAGTCGCTTGCTCCTCCACATTAAAAAAGGTTTGTGTTTCCAATGAGGGTGTTCCCTGGTTAGCCTCCCTTTGAACGTTTTCTGGTCATATTTGATCTTTGGGAAGACCCACATACTTCACTCTGATATTAGCATAATCATTTATGTTCCAGTACTGATTTGCCTTAGTATGTTTTAAATACCAAGTCATATGTAATTCAAGCCCTAAGCATTTAATTGCAATTCTATGTGAGAAACACAGTTTTTAATTCCTAGGTGAAATAATGGTCGAAACATAAACAGCTATGTGAATGATGAGGTATACTAACGTACTTTGTTGTGGAGAATAAGTTTTCTATCTTATGTTTTTATCTGTTTTTCCTGTTGGTAGCTACTCACCATGTATGTGCATGTGTGCGATGGGAATTCTAATTTTGTTGTTTTATAAAAAAAAAAAAAAAAAAAAGGTCCACCAAGGACTGGATTTGGAAATTAGCCAAATTGCTTTGGTTTTATCATGCAACATTACTTACTGTGCTGCCCTTGACTAAATAAACTTGAACTGAACTAAATGGAATATTTTCTTGAAGGAAAAGAAGACATTTGTGTGCTTTTTCTTAAAAAAAAAAGATAGTTGTTTGATGGATTGTTTTGACACATTTTTTTGTCATATGTAAGTTTGTACGGACTAGAGTAGCCCATGGGGAATTTGAGGAACTGCTGTGCTAAGAAAAAGAAATGGTCACTGGGGACCCACCACCCACAGAATCACACACATAGATCTGATGCACTTTTCCTGACCCTCAGTCTGACGTTCACTCCTGTACACGACACAACTCAGACATCCAACAAACTGAGCAGACAACCTGGCTGGTGGGAGAAAGAACACACCAGGAGGGAGGAGAAGATAAATCGTGAGGTAGAATTTAAAAATGGTAAAGCCCTAAAGTAACATTCCACTGACAATATAGAACATCACCCCCTCTGCATCTTATCGCTGTGCGTTGGTACAGGTGAGATAAAATGTTTTAAAGCTAGTCTACAAATCTCTGTATAATTATGACCACTGACGGCGTAGAGACCATAAGTTAAAAAGCAATATTGAGATTTACTATTAAAGATTTTGTTTTATTTTTTTCATCCTCTTGGAAGCAAGACACTATTTCGGCTGCAGAGCCAGTTTTGTTGCAGGGAAAGCAGTATCCCGTTTGTGTTTCCAGCTGGACCGTGTCCCAGACTGCCATGCCTGGTTAATGTGGCCATTCTGTGTTGCCAGAATTAGAATTCATGGTTTATATTAAACATACAAACACACAAACAAGAAAACAATGACACAAATTGACCTTGAGTGAAGTGAATGTGCTGTAGCTGATTCTCTAAATTGAAACAAATTTCTTCAAAAATCACTGGGATTAAAGACTTTTAATTTTACTCCCTTAGATTATATAACAACTCCCATCTTTAAGCCAATAGATAGGCTCGCAGAGGTACAGAAGATCACATCTCCTGATTTGAACACGTAGTCTTGACTGATGCGATACAGTTGGGGATGTTAATGGGGCCTCCCACCATTTGTCTGGTGGTCTGTGCTGCACAAAGGCATTTCTGGATTCAAACCTCAGCATGTTCAGAGCCAGTGGAGCATGCCCAGCTGTATGCCAAGGTTAGATGGGTGCCAAGGGTGCCACTAAATGGAACCTCATCTTCTGCTGTATTCTCCCTTCTCTCCAAACACTAAATGCCACCAAATCACACAATGCAATGCACAGAACACACCCAGGGAACAGCAAAACAAAAACTGTACCAACTCAAATATTATTATATTAGACTTTCAATACAAGGCCTTGCAAAATTAAGCCCAAAACTTACATTTTTCTCACATTTTCTTGTTACAAGCACAGACTTCAGCGTATTTGTTTTGCATTTATTATCATAAACGAACACACACAAAAAAACCTTGACTACGTTGACTAATTAGGCTACTTTTTAAGGGAATTAGTTGTACTGCATTTTATTTTATGATGCAACAGTAAAGTAGCTAGAATACAGCTACATAATTTTTTTGTAAGAGATTTTCAAAACTATATAACTGTCACTTTTTTGTTATGCTATTCTATGCTATGTTTTAGCTTATCACACAAAGTCCCTAAACTGTCTTATTCCTATTTTAATTTCAGAAGTTTTAGTCAAATTAATCAGAAATCTACCTTTTATGTTACTTTTCCTTCTTGAGGTTTTATGTTGCAGTTTGCTCTCGGAGTCCTCTGTAGTTCTCCCTCCCCAGTGTGTATGTGAGTATAACTCAAAGATAATGTCTTCATCAGTAATGTACTCACACTGCTTTGTTTGCATTGACTTACAGGCCACACTCCCTCTCTCCCGCCCAACATGAAGCCCCGCTCTGCTCCTGGCACCAGACGCAGATTACATCTTGTTTCCCAAACTACTTAAAGTGTCACATGCGTTCGGGCTTTGCTTTTATATTGTGTTATTAATGGCAGTGAGCGCCCACCGCCTCCAGTCCTCTGTGTATGTGTACTTGTGTCTAATTAAAGGCTCCCTGCTTACAGAAGCAGAGAATGGGTTTGCAAGATAGGAAGTAATAATTGTAAATATTATTATTATTGTTTTCTTGGCTTATAGAGGAATGACACAAGACTGGAAGAGTCTATTTGAACTGTGAATTGTGAACTGGCTCCATGATTGCAATGATTTGCTGATAAAACCATAAGGGTCAGTCATGGCTGTTATACAAGCTGCGGCGTAAGCCTTACAGTCCTTTCAGCTGAATAATAAGGCAGTCACTTTGCCTGGTGAAAATTTGCAGACCAACTGACTTGTAAAAATCTTAAGGGTTTAATCTTTTGAGAGATTACAGAAAGCTGTGAGTTTCTGGCGTTATAATCCTTCATGCTTTATACAACTACTGGTACCTGTTGTTAGTGTTCTGTGTGGGATTTTTTTTTCAGCTTTACCCACATCGTTCCACAGCAAGCCATGCAAAGTTCATTTTCAAAGGTCTAATTTGTGTGCACTACATAGTCTGCACATAATGACTTTTATTTGAATAGTTGGAAAAAAAAACTATATTGGCTATTGTAGCTTTTTGTTTGTGTCATGTGATCTGCTCTACATGCCATCTGTAGACGGAGAGAAAGGAGTTAATAAACTGAGAACAAAGTTGTGAATTCACGAAGAGGAGATATTGCGATACTCAAACACTGTGTATTTGAGTATTATACTTCCACACCCAAAAGTGGGGCTGTGTGATGAAAAGTTGTAATGCATGAAGTAAAGCCATAGTGTTTTAAACAACAGAGGAATTCAACTGCATAAACACCATTTGACCAAAGGGGCTAACAGTAATGTCTAAGGAAAGGAACAGGCTTAAAAATAGAAAACCAGCTTTTGCATACACAGATTATGTGTGGTTAGTCTCACCTACACACATTTTTACTTTGAATTATCCTTGACCATGATCTGGGACCTCAGCCCCGTTGTTTTGCCCAGGCCCTTTTCTCAGACAGCTGTGGCTTGGCTGGCTCTCAGCTCCCCCTGTCTTAACCTGAAGAATTATGTGCTCAGATAATTAGCTCTTATAGGTACACTCTCCATTTCTCCACTCCACTGGGCACATCATCTTCCTCGCCTCTTTATTGTTTGGTTTGCTTTGTCAGATCGATGTCTTGCTACTGCGTAACCAGCACTCATATCTCAGGCTGCATAAATCACAACAAGGTTTCTGTCGCTTGGGAGAGTGGTGTGGCAGTGCAGCACATGTATACACTGAGCAATACACACGCATACACACACATACAAGGTGGAGGGCCGCTTTATGTTTCACATAGAGCAAAGTCCCCTCACCTCTCTTCCTGTCCTTCACTCCTTTCCTCTCCCTCTTTTCTCCCACTGAGTGACCACTGAAGAGGAACCCATCAGATTATCCTCTACCCAGTGGTGATGGGTACACTGGTGGCACCAGAATAAGGGATAGTAGGGGTTGGTATCATGGCTTATGATTGCAGCACCACCCTTGTAATGAATTCAAAAAAATGCAAATGGCCCTCTCCATGTAAAAGTTGACATTGTCTCCTGTAATAAATTTTCTGCTGAGGTAAGGCACAATTTACATGCGAATTACAAGCAGCCTTTTTACAGCCTTAATTAGCCGATTCCCTCCTCCTTTCGTTGGAGGGTGAAAGATAGACCAAAAGACGATGACATGCACTGGAATCTGCTGTAAAGCAGATTGTTAAAGCTAAACACAGTCCAGCTTTGCAGAAATATATAAACCCAACGCAATCTCTCATCTCTAATGTCCTCCCTAACAGAAAACCAAACACAAATATTTCTGCTAGCTGCATTACTTTACACAAAGCATCCTCATCATTTGACACTCCTCTGCTTTGAATGACAAGTCTAACATGGCATTCTATTAGGAGGCTTACTCAATAAAGCAATGCTCAATCACTCGTGTCCTTCCCGAGTGCACGGCTTGTGTCAGACCCTCACAAAGAATATGCTCAACACGAGGTCATATATTATAGTTTACAATAAGTGCTTGGTCTCCATGACAGTGGAGAGCCAGTGGGAGACCAAATTGGCACATACAGCGTGCAATAATGTAAACTGAAGCAATGTGGGAAAATTCATGTTCATATCAAAAGATGATCATGTCCTGATTTCATGCTGCAGAGTTTGCCTTTCTGTCTTATTTTCTTCTATCTGTTAATGTACACATTTGAACCATGGGGACTAATAGAGCATGTGGCAGCTTTACAATGCAAGAGATCTAGGGGTGGCCAATTCATTCATCCAGCTGATTCTCTCTAAACATGGTCTGGCAAACACATTGTGGAATGTGTGAATAGGATAAATCTGTAATTTATGCTTGATTTAGTCAGAGATTTTGGCGTAATTGGCTCTTAGCTTTGCATTGTGATGGCAATGCACGTTCTGGCTATGATATTCATGCACAAAAAAACTTCATGCTAGGCATGATGCTACGATTTATAAAATTAGTTGTGTAATAGAAACAACTCTTTGTATGTCTCATATTTTAAAGTATATGCAAAGCATTTAAACAATCTCTTTATACTTTGCTTCCAAGAACCACTGTCTTGAATCATTAAACTGACTTGATCAAATGGTTTTTCAGAACTTACATTTGGACTTTTGTTTTATTTATGACATATTCTTTTCCTGTTAATTATTTGAAGAAATAATGAACAATTCTGAATAAAGAGACATTTACAGTATTGCAATTTTGTAGCACCAACCTAAAATCACTCTGCTTGAGAAGCCCTTGTGATGTAATGGAGACCTATCCATGGTCTACCTTGATAGGTAGACCCTTTTTCCAATTCACTCCTGGAGGCAGCAGCAGCACTAAGCATGACAAAATGGGTGAGAAAATGTATGAATAAGACTTGGGTGTCCCTTTTCCTGTTGTTGGCCTGTTCGCTCTGTAGCTGGCGAAGAACATTTTTTGTAGGTAGAGAACTTCCAGCTCCAGAACTTGCCAAATGTTTTGAAAGACATCATGGCTTTTGCCAAGAATATGTTCCCCTTGTGCCATGCCAAGTGCAAACAAGTTATTTTTTTGTTTTCTGTACACATGAACAATGACACAATTGACCACCCACTTGACCCGTCCTCTTTTCTTTTGCAAATCATTCTTTTAAGGCTCACATCATTGCGGTTTATGAATGCGGTTTTATGTGTGACAGGTCTCTGGGATGCTTGTTGGGAAAACATTTTGTTTATGCTGATTGTCTCTTTGTGTGTGACTCCTAATTGATTCGGATGACCAGCGTGTCAAAATAATTAATTTGATTCATTGTCTCTAATAGCTTGTCTCCCATCGAGATGTGATGAGTAATTGACTCACTCGATGCTTTTGATAACAAAGCCTATGAGTGACAGCATTTCTGTTTGTTTCGTTGGTGTTTATAACCTTTTCTCTTTGTATCCAGCTTCACTACATTTATTTCTTGGAGATTTTAAAAGTGGAGAAAACCACACACATGGCTTTCACACAGAGAAAACACGGTCATTACCAACATCAATCATGCACGATATTTTCAGACGTGTTGCTTTAATGTACCATTTTAAATGCAGAGTCTAAGGGGGAGACTGCTACTGCTGCTGTTGGCCTCTCTTGGTGTAGGTGTATGTTTTTCTACCGCTGTAAAATATGTATGAACAGAGAGAAGCATGGCAGTCACAAGAGAGAGAGGATGCATTGTCTGTCTTTCGCTGTCATTAGGCAGCGTCTGGAGGATAATGTGGAAGCAGTATGGGGTCTGAGGGAAGTATTTATGACCCTGTAGGAAACTCGTTGGGCTGCGGTGATCGCGGGGAGATAATGGGAGGGAATGGGATGCAACGAGGTGTTCTGAGGGCACCAACCAGACAAGAGAACAGCGAGAATAAATCAATGTTGGTCATTTTCACTCCTCCACCCCTTGACTTTCTGCAACCACCCTCAAGCATTTACACATTCCATCATTAAGAAGTTTGAGTAGAGAGGCAGAAATGTAAGAAATAACAAAAGCATTTTATTTTTTGCATCTACGTCTGATTAGCCATAAACATTTTTACCTAAAGAATTTTGTGCAAACTGACAACATAGTTAAGTTAATTTGATTGAAGTCAGACACAGCCGCTTGAATGACTTTTCCTGTGACATTGGAAGGCACACAAACAAGACACCTCATTAAACAGGAACAAACTGGAGGGAAATTACACTTAGTTATGGGAATGGATTTTAAGCATGCAAAGCATTGCTTGTGCTGACTTTAAGCCGGAATATGATAAACATCAGTGTTGTTGTTAGCTAAGCTTTGATGCCAATGCCATTAAAATGAGAGTGGATGGGAGGACTATGTAACCTCAGATGATTAAAAAGAGACAACTAATTACAGAAGTATATTGACCTTAAAGAAGAGATAATTTAATAAAGTACTGTGTGTAAAGGTTTGAGGGCATTAATGTTTGCTCAAGTACAAGGCACAGACTGAGGTAAACATACAACTAAAACATAGATGAACCATAGAGGTATTAAAATTTGCTCTGTGATGGACAGGCGACCTGTCCAGGGTTTACACCACCTCTCGCTCCCTGACCACTGGAGAGAGGCACCAGCTAACTCACAACCCTGGAAGGATTTGCAGTTTTCTTTAAGACGGCAGAAAAGTAGCATTCACATATGATTTTTATTGAAAAGTATGACAGAATCCACAATGACATCAGGAAGAATACTTACTTGATAAGCTGGTATTGGACACCTTCATTAATGTACAGCACCCTCAAAAATGACTGGTACCCCTGGTTTAGGCTCTACAAAGTACCTTAAAAATAAATGCTTGTTAAAATGTGGTGACCTTAAAGTACTGCTGCTCTCCTAACACTGTCATTTAAAATAAAAAATCTACCGTACCCTTCTTCCCGATGCAGGCAAGATAAATCCATTATCTTCCAGCCTTGATTGTAATAGTTAATCTATCTTTTTAGTAAAATAAATGTATTAACTGGAATCTTTTAGTGCTAAATGATCAGGATTGTTAATTTAAACAAAAGATTCTGATTGGGACACTACAATTAAGTTTCAGATATGTGAATTAAAGTATGGGTGAAAAGAAATGGGAGCTTGTTTGGTTTGTAAATGAATTTGATTTCGGAATTATGAGTGCTAGGTCTCTAGTAACCCAGATCATGTGTAAAAATGCTGACTGCTGCTAAAAAATTAATAAAAATTAATGAAATCATCAGAAACATTAAAATTAATTAATTCTTTCTATAAGTTTATTCTTTCTCCTTGTCCAAGTAGACCGTTTATAGATCAGCTCATTATCGCCTCTGGCTCCAAATCAACACTTTTGAACTTTTGTGGCTGACTCAAAGTTACTCTAATGAAATGAACCAGGTTTATCACCCCTGATTCCCATCCACTGAAAAATTAATCCTTTTTTTTCTCCTTAAAACGGGTTTTGTTGTTCAGTGTACTTAAAGGTGACATTGAAGCGAATGTGTGTTTATGCGTTGTCTACAAAATAATCTGTTTGCGTTACTGCTTGTATTCCAATGGTCCCATTATATATTAGAAAAGCAATTAACAGTTCATTAAACTTCGAAGGTGTTAATACAAGTCATAAGACTATGCCATCTGTCGGATTCTCTCCCAAGCTTGACTTTGATACCATCCACTAGGCAGCGTTTCTGGACCAATTAAGACTAGATTTAGTCATTTAAATGTGAAAAAAAGGACATCTTCAGCTGGTTCTTTAATAATAGGCAAACATATGGTGGAGGTTTGGGAAATAATAATGAAGGACATAGCCTCCTTATTTTGGCTGATAAATATTTGTGAAGGAGGCAGACTGAAGCCTCAGGATGCAAAATGTGTCTCCCTTTAAACTCCGCACTCCATTTTAAATGAGACAAGATGGGTAAGATAATGAGAAACAGTAGAAAAGCAGCAGCTCAATAGAGATGGTGTGAACAATGATGGACCCACCTACTCATTTGCCATTTGTTGACTAAATAAGTGTTTTACGTTGGCCTCATCTGTGAACACACACAGAAAAATGAACAGGGTGAACATGATTCAATTCATCATGTTTCGTGAGGATTTTGTGAGATTTGCTCTCATTAGTGGCTCATCTGTCAGGAAGACATGCTGATCCTGGCTGGGGGAGAAAAAAAAAAACTGCCTTTCCTCACTTAATTGGGAGCCGCACATGCAGTGAAAGAGACACAGCAGTTATGTCAACCTTTTTACATCCCAAATTTATCTTCCAAACTCAATCCGTCAACATCCTAATTGGCCCTCACTTTATGAATCCTGCACTTGCTTCATCTCTGAGGATCTAAAACTAAATGGAGTCATAAGCTTAACAGATAAAAAGTTGAAATATGCAACGCTTTCCCATCATCCATTTGTATAAATCTCCAGATGAAAGATAGGGATTAGATGAATGTGTCTAGGGTGGCTGAAGGAGGAGGAGACAACATTAAAGCCCTTCAGAGTTTATCAAATGCAGGATATGAGCTTCTACCTTACAGGAAATTATTTTCAGACTGTTAGTTGTTAGGACAGCTTCCGCAACTGGTGGACATTTTTTTTGAAAATACGTCAAGTGACAGTAAAACAGGTAGTATTGAATATAGCCTGAATGGGTATTGACATTGTATTGAAGGTGGGGGCAAAAGAATGGTTCCCATTAGTCTTCTGTGAAGTTGTAATGGCAGATTGCCTCTTAGGGTCAGGGGATTGACAAGCTGTGCTCCCCCTCAGCAGATATCTGAGAGCTTTTTATTGGCTTCCTCTGCAAATAAAAAACAAAAAAAAACAAAAACTGGTTAACCTTGGTGATGGCTCTGATGCTGGAAACATTTCACACAAAGTTCACTTGATCATTAGCAACAGAGAGCAGTTCAATTCTGTATTGCTCGGATGTTTAATCGACGTCCGTATGTGGGCTAATGAGGTTTTCGAAAAAGCTGGGTGCAGGAAAGATGCTGGGTTTGTTTTTTTATTTTTTTTTTTGTCAGAAAAGTTTCTTTCTCCTACTTAATGAACAGGTGTCTACATAACACAGCCCACCCCACAGATGGCACCATAATTAGCAGTCATTATGGTGGTCTTCGTGAAGAGCAGGGATCTATTCGGGCGCACAGAACGCCTAACCTCTTCACCTCCTGACAGGGCCCACAGGGGGCCGCTGACACGTGTTGTTCTTTGGTAGAAGCCAAAGGCCGAGTTCCTTTTTTTTCGAGGTGTCATCCTGATGTGCTGCAAAGTCTGAGACATGTGTTCAAGGATCACAATGTCAAAGGACTCTACCTGGTCATGGTATTAATGAGGAAGAGAATCAAGTGGAAGGAACAGAGGACACTTTATGATGGTAAAAAAATAAAAATACTGCAATTGGGATGTCATTTCTGGAATTTAGCAAAAAAAAAAAAAAAAAAAAATATTGATATAAATTAAATTACGTAAATGTGGCCTAAAAATTTCAAAACCAAGCAGCTAACAACATGCTTTTCTATCAAACACTTCTGAGGAAATAATCTCAGGTGAGATGATCTATTATCTAACATCTGATACTAATTTAGATTCAACTAATTCAGTTTCATTTAATTTAAGTCATTTCTTGAAAAAACAGTCTTCAACATAAGCAGTTCATGCTTTATTACTGGCTCAACTAAGAGTCAACATCTGTTACTCTTATTGTTTGTGAATCTTCATGTTGCTTTTTTGCCTGTTTGTCTGCCTGTTTTGCGCCACTGACACTCCTCTTCCTCCGCTCGTCACACCTCTACCCAAGTTAAGTAATGCATTAGGTGCCGTCATAAGGGCAGTGACGGAGGACCTGGGCAGGAGGGACGTCTCAAGATCCCACGTGGCTCTGTTTTGGTCTCACAAATATTTTCATAAACCCTGGCATCACTTAGTCAGATTTTTTTATTTATTTATTTATTCTTGCCTGACTTCTTTATGTCAAACTTCTGCTGAGCTGGACGTGGATTACTTTTCAGTAGGCTTGTGTCTTAGCCTTTTACGATACCAAACACTATTTGGCCAGGTTTTTTTTTATTTTTTTTTTATCTATTGGGTTTAATTTCACTCTGTGCGTGTTCTTTATGGTCATAAATGAGAACGTTACTTCAAAATGGATCTGGGAAAACTTGACTTGAAGCTTATATGCCTGCTCATCTGGAAATGGTAATTCAAAAAACTCACTACAGTTTAGTGCTTCTTAATAAAAATACTCAATGTTAGTTTAACTGACAATAAACATTGACACATTCATTACAAGAATCAGGAAAGTTATCATTCCTTGCAATATTAGATTATCATATTTTTTTTTCATTTCAATATTTGAATAGCCCATAAAGAATTGCCTATCGTTTAGTTTTTGTCATCTAAGGAATAAGAAATTGAATACCTGTATTATGATGTATGTATGTTGAGACCTGTATCCAAAACTTCATGCTATTGTGTTCTTTTTTCCAGGGTTACTCCAGAGGTTTGTGAGAATTTAAATTCTGCTTTTGAAACCTACAAGTAAGTATTTGCATGTTAAATGTTAAACTGCATTTGGTCAATATTTGAATTTCTTTCTATCCTGGTGATATTAAATATTTATTGATTTTTTTTTTTTTTTATTAAAAGTGTAATAGTTTTTAAGCATTTACATGTTTCCCAGAATAACTAACCTGAATCTAAAAATCCTTTCTACCAGCTAGAGAATACCTTTCATCCTGTCACCATTTTTTTTTTTTTTTTACCAGACTATGCCTTCTTTGTCAAACCATTTTAGGGGTGCACATGGGCTGCGATCAATGCTGAGGGTAAGTGGCTCTGTTTTCAATAGGCTTGTAATTTACCCTCACTTAGAAATGAATTCCATCTAATCTCATTGCACCATGTCAAATCGCAGCGCGACATGCTGTTTTATACTGTAACATTTGGTTATAGTGAAGCAGCTGACTGCTTCCCGCTCCAGCCCAACACCCTCTGGATATTAAAAGTCTGTATTATATGTCACTGAGATTGGATATGGCTTAAACACTGTGCTTTAGCTCTCTTTGATAAATATATTCAACAAGTTATCAGACTCTCATTTCTTTTCAAATGTCTTGGATGACTGTGTTGTGGTGACTTACTGTGATGTATTGGATTTTTTACCTTTTAAGAAGCAAGGTTTAAAGGTAAAAAGCATAAGTGTAGCTTCAGTAGTGAGACATTTAGTGAAACTTTGGAGAGCAACAAGTTAGCTTTGTAGGTAATGTTTATGTGCAAGCTGTTTTAATGCAGTGAATTTGGCTACCTCACTGTGGCAAGTCAAATGAAGAGAAGCACATTTTGAACAACAACATTTCTAAAACGATCTGAATTTCAAACCTTATTAGAACATGCTTGTGAAAGAAGGTAAACCTTTGAAAAATGTAAATTATTTCATTCTTTTGCCTGCATTCTTTCAAAATATTAGTTTTTCTTCAAAGCAGAATGAAGCGGTTGGTGGGAGGAATAGTCTCCAGGTTGTTTGCACTCATAATTTACTCCTTGAAATCATAATGAGGCAGCATCAGAGGAATGTAAGAAGTTCAGCTCCATTGCTACCCTCCCATCAGTGAGTCTTTATTACAGTATTGCTGCTGTTAAGTAGCTCACTGACTGGCTGACCAGCTTTGAAATACACATTCAGCCTCTTTCCAGTCTGCACAAAATGCTCAACTGGCTCATTGCTTTCAGAGTTAAAATGAAGAAAAAAAAAAAAAAATCTCATCAATGAGAATGCTAACACCTGCTAGTACAAACCTGTTGTCTTCCTAAAGCTTAGACTTTTAAGTGCTTTCATGCACAGATCTTGCATGTGGGAAATTATCTTACTGGAAAGCCTATGTGGCAGAAATATTGAGATGGGTAATATACTTTTTAAAAAATTATTGTTTTATTGGAGAAGCATATAATCTTTTGATAAAACCAATCTTCAATTTGACATTTATTCACCAGGAGATTTGATTATTCTTCAGATTTGACACGAACTAAAATAAATGTAATTGAAGCTTTTTTCTTTCAAGAATCTATTTATCACATTTATTTTATTACAGCTCTACTTTTAAAAGAGCCTGTGGTAAATAATATTTGAAATACAAATATTTACAAATGATGTTGGTAGGATAAAGTCCACTAAGCTTGGTTAATATTATAAGTGGAGAAATAAAAACATTCATTGTAAGGTCAGTAGAACAATATTGTTCAACTAAAAATATTCTTTAATCTCTGAAAATTTTTCTTCATTGTCACTAGGTCTGTCTATTTTTAAATTTGTTGACATACTGTAGTCTAAAAGCATTAAATTAATTTATTTGATTTTGTGATTTCAACACTATGGATTAAAAGCTGAAACAATTGGAACCATTTGTGCTGCAGGTTTTCTAAATGCTAAAATTTAAAATAGATCACTTAAACACACAGACAGTCTGAGGTGAGTCTTAAATAAATTAATATGTCTTATGTTAAGCTAATTTTCAGAAGATGAGGAAATGGAGTGGATCTTTTTTAACCTCCTTTTCATCTTTTCGAAAGGATTTAGGAAGCATGTAAGTGAGGATTCCTTTGTTATTTACACCCAGGCCTGGGCCCCTAAGTTTATCCTGCCTCATAGGGTGACAGCTTTAGAGGCGGTGAGTCCAGGGAACAATGCCCCTCAGTGGAAGCAAAATGACTCCTGTGTTTCATCTGTTGTTATGGTAAAACGTGGTGGCTCTAAATGACCACTTCTATGCATATGTGAATTGGTGTTTGCTTTTGCTCTGGCAGGGAGTCAGTGGCTGATCCTTCTGTTCCCCATATGGCAGCATTGTGGTGAAAATGCTGGACAATTGCCCCCACCCTTGGAGAAACCCCCAGGTCTTACTGCTGGAGGAGAACTGTTGGTTTCACTTTTTATCAAAACTCCCAGAGGGGGAAAGACAGCCTGCAGGCATGCACACGCACAAATGCACACAAAAACACATGTCATCCTAAACCAACTGTACATTACATTATATATTAAAAAGGCAACATCACTGTTTTCAATAGACGATGACGAACAGGCATTTGTGAGAAAAAAACAAATTGAAATATTAGAGGTGATTACATATGCATTTCAATTAAATTTGATTTATTTCTGTAGCTGTTGTACAAAAAAACAAAAAAAATATATATGTGTGACGAAATTAATTCATGAGTTCATCTTAGTTTTTTTTGTTTGTTTTTTTTCTCCCGTTGTAAGTCACTTGTTTAGATTTGCTTGGTATATGATGAAAATGTGAGAAAATCAAAACTGCTTGTGCCCCTTGGTGGAAGCACCTACAGGTTCTGATGGCTCACCTCAGTAATTTGGAAAAGATTTTTAAAAAGTTCATTACTTTATGTAAATGCGTAGCCGGCATTAAATCTGCCAGATCCGCAAATATGCTGACGATGCAGCAACAGACATTGTAGCCTGTGTTGTTTTCCTTTAATGAACAACCCTTTCCCTGCAGACAGATAATGTGATTACCCGCTGCTCCTTCTTGGCTGTCGGGCTGTCTTGGTGTGCCGACGGTATTGTGTCCTCGCTGTCACTGCGCTCTGTTTGCATGGCTGTCACATTGGCCGCCCTTAATGGAGAAATTAATTACCACTGATGCCAACGCTCATGACACAGGAGTCAATTTGATCATGTTAACCAAATGAAAGGACCACTTGATATACCCGTCCGCTGTAATCACGATTTGATGGAGAGGTATTAAAACACATTTAAGCTATTTAACAGTAATCATTAGATACAAGAGCCTTTCTATGATGTGAACTATTAATTGATAAGAGGGGTCACATTCTCACACTTTAACCTTGATAAAACTACTCGAAATTGAGATGTTGCCGGTGTTTCTCTGATATGAGGGAATCTGTGATGCATCCGCCTAGAAGCTAGTCCTATTCTTAACGTTTACATGTTATTACCAAGTTAAAAAGGAATACATATTTAACCTATGAAGTGGCATTTGTGTTATATGGGTTTAATGTTGTGAGATGTTAAAAGAACTGAAATCTTGAAAAAGCTTGTGTTGTCTTTATATATATATATATATATATATATATATATATATATATATATATATATATATATATATATATATATATATATATATATATATATATATAGGTGTGTGTGTGTGTGTGTTTTGTTGCTTTATAGGTACAGCCCTAATACACCTTAAAATGTGTGATGTGATAATTTAACAAAATGTTAATGTTTGTTTATTTCTGTAATAATCGATGACACAGATCCATCTGGTAAAACTATTTTTGCCAATCTATTATCAGGTTTTTAAGTCCTACTCCTCCCCCTTTCTTTCAAATAATTAATAATAATTTAATAATAATTTTGGAAAAACACTTTAACATGAAATCATGGCTGATCCTTTTCTCTCTTCACAGTCATGTCTCAAAAGAAATCAACTTATTTACAGCAGAGCCTCCATTATATGTAAATGTTTTGAATTAACCTAAAATAAGCTGTTCAGTAATATTGTTATCTGGCCTTTCCAAAAACTTGTTCAAAAACTTGAAATGTTAACGTAAGTGTATAAATTTTAAAGGAACATTTTTAAAAAAAGTTTTTGCTTATTATTTTGATACTAAGCAAACGCATATAATATCTGTAATCATATGTGAACTAAAGTAGGAAAATTCTATTCTGATTTATGTAACAATATAAAAAAAAAACACATTTGTGTCTTTAATGCTGGGCATTTGAATATCTGGCTTGATCTCTTAACTACAATTTATTTCACTTTGAAAAGAAAATTTGAAATCACAGCGAAAGTTAGCATCATCTCTACATTCAATATGCAGTTACTAAATAATCTGGTTGCAATCACGTTTGTTACAAACATAATGTTGCATATTTTATGCAAAAACACAAATGATGCTCAATTCTGAAGAAGATTAACATGGGATCATTTTCTGACTGAAAAACACCTGCAAAATTCAGAAAAAAAGAAAATTAGAGTGACTTAGAAAACACATTTTTTGTGTTTTTTTTTTGTCCAGAAACAAATTCTGGAGAAAAATATTTGCAGAAAGAGCAAAAGCTTCTGACCACTTCAAAAATAAATTCCCACTTTGTATCATATCCTATTTATTTGTTTTTATTGATTTATGAATTGATCCGTGGATTGATTTTGAATTTGATTTTCTTTGAATAAGGTTAAAACTCAAATTAAATGTGTTGATCTACGTCCTTAAATTACTCTGTTAGCTGTAACTTAAGGCTTTAGAAAACTGCTTTTAGTGTGACTTGATATTAAAACAGGATCTTTATTTAAAAGGGCTTATATTATACATGTAGTTGACTTTTTTGCAGACAGTGGCTGCTGCATGTATCTTGTTAACCTGTTAATGGTTTAAAGGGGAATCCCCTGCTGTGTGAAAACACACTCATCTAGCCCCATGAGAGGACTCCTTTGTTGGCTCTTTCATTCATTTCTTGTCTTGCCAGCATCTACACTGGACTCCATACTTGAGCTCAGGTGAAGCCTTACTAATCACTCATAAATGTTTCTGAATTTACAGACACTACACACGACAAAACAAATTGCTGGGCATGAAAACGCTTACTGGCCTTTATTCCGGAAGCAAATCATAAAAGAGGGGAAGTGCAATATCCTTTATAAATATCTATTTTTTTTCCTTCTCCTTTAAACAACAGTCATGTGCAATAGTTCACATGTAGCATATGCATGTTACCAGACATCTCTCCTCCACTGTGAAGGTTTGGGAACTGTTAAAGAGTAACAAAGCTGTTTTGTGCCCGCTGGATTAGAGCCCTGTGCACCAGCGAGGTCGGCCACTTCATAAATATGTTGGCTCTTCTTATTACAAGCTGTGTCCATGACAAAGGACAAACAGCTGGGGAAAGAAATGCTACATGGCAGGAATGGACAAGGGCCATTTTCAGCCTGGCTGGTCAGACACTAGCCCTGAGCTGTCCCTGCAAAGGCTGTTTACTTGACCCACAGAGAAACAGGGAGAGAGAAAGTTGACACAGTAAGCCTCCAAGCTCTCCATCCTGCGTCTGCGTCAGGCACATACAAACTGTCCTTACTCTGATGACAAAGATTAAGCCTTGGAACAATATCCCCAGTGTTGGGGACAGGTCATCAATTACCCTATGTTACTCTTCATTACCTCCCACCTGTTTCATCCTCCACCTTGTTTTAAAGGTCTGCATTGATTACTGTTTATCATAAAACCATTTTGACAACATGTGGATCTCTGCTTAGGCTCCTGCCGAACAGCAAGCGTCGTTTATTTCCGTCTGATTTGCAAATTTGGATTTTTTTATAGATTTAAAATCTGAATGTTTTGATCTGACTTATAATTGTTATCATATAAAATGTTGGGACCTGCACTGCAAATAATGAGGGAGGTTTTTTGTTTTTAACTTGCTGTCAAACACATTAAAATCCAGAAGTAAAATTTGATGAAATCTAATTTGTTTTAAAAAAAAACTATAACAAACATTTCTTATATTCTCATTATATATATGGATTTCTGTAGTGTGTTTCATATGATTAAAACAAAATAAAAAGGATATAATGGGATAATCCCCTATCTGTCCATATGTCAGAAAATTTCCTGTGCTTTAGCAGCAAAGGGGATATGTAAATAAATTTACCCAAATAAATAGCTCAAACTAAAGAAATACAGGAATAGTAGAATTATACAATTTCTCTACAAGAAATAATAACTCAAACTGCAAAACTAGGTAGAATTGAATAAATAGGGAATTCAAATCAGGTCATGTGCAATATTTTTTTTTCTTAGTTGAAAATTTGTGGAAGACAAAAAAATAAATATTAGAAAAGACGTTTTTACCTTTTGGGTTAATAGTTCATTGTGTCTAAACTCAACATCTAGTTAGCCGAAATTGCATTTTAGCTTTCACTGTACAGTCTTGATTTTTAAATAAATCTAATTATGTCTGAAAACACAAACAAAAAAGAGGAATCTGTTTATGCCTGATGGAGGGGACTCGTTTCTTTGGAAAGCAGCAAATGAACCAGCTGACTGTGAGCTGTTTTCACACAATTACATCAAACATGATTATTGTATACAGAGCAAAAATATCAAGTCCATTAAAAATTACAAAATTGTTTCAAAATCACAAATAATACAATCATCTTTTTCCTAAACAGATTGTCTAGTGAAAAACAAAATCATGTATGGCTTTATAAAAAGCTTTTTACATTGTTGCTAATTTTAACACTTTGCAAAGTTTTCTTCTGCTTCAAAGGTAATTTATCCTCAGTAAGGCATTAAAATCTTGACATTCCTACCATTTTGGGTCTTCTAGCCAACAGCATGCATTTCCACAACTATTATTGAGTCTAAGGTAAAGGCTTAGGGTCACAGCTAGCTCACAACAAATTCATACATTGTGACTCCTTAAAGGCCTTCAGCCTGACAGTGGGGCCCTCCAAGGACAGGTTTCCTGGCTTATAACAATTTTAGGGTTTTTAATAGTTGTCTGAATTAATTGTCTGTTAACTCCAATTTTGATGTTATTATTCTAATTTTTCTCTTCATTATAAGGACTTGTACATATACAAATAATAAAAGGTTGGCCAGATTTTTGGATAGAGGCAATAGTTTTAAACAACAGAAAATGCTACAACCAGTGATTTGATAGCCTTTTATTAAACTCAAAAGACAAGCTCCACAGTATTTGTTTTTGGTTGATTTAAATGCATGATAAAGTTAATCTGCAATTAAAAGATAGCAAAGATTAATTTTTTTTTTAACTTTTGGACCTGCCTGTCACAAAGCTGATTGATTGGTGCATCACTAATGCAAAGAAAAACTTTACATAGACAGTCATATTTTAATGCTACCGGTAATTAGTAAATTACTTAAGTTTGATATACACTGTAACTCTTTGTAAGAAGATCAGCATTTAAAAGTCTCTTGTGAGAAAAAAACAAGACAAATCACCATTTTTCCCAAATCTCCCAAATCTGTTTTCTGGAAATAAAATTCTACTCATGCAGCATGAGGTTTGATCCATGAAATGAGATAATCTTGTAATTTCTAAGTATTTATTTGGTTTCAGAAAGACTGTTGCTATTTTCTGTTGTTTTCAGAATGTGCTGCAGGGTCCTGTTATCTTTGCCAAGGCACTTAGAATAAAAACTGTGAAAAACGGAGTCTGCAACTCCGATCTTAAAGAAAACTACCAATCGGCATCAGCTTGGAAAAGCCTGATGCTTCTCTACTTTATCCCACAGTTTTTCAAACGTCCATGAATTATTTAGACATCGCTTTGAAGTCCCTTTTGTTTCATGTTACAATTACGATTGTTATCTTTTTCAGTGAATAAAAGTGAAAAGTTTAACTTCATAGATGAGTTGCAAATTTTTTGTGTTGAAAACTGTAAAACATAAGTAAATAAAGGGCAATGAATTATAAAACAAAGTTGTTTTTTTTCTTCATTTTTTTTTTAAAGCATTGTGTCTTATTGTGCTATCCTTTTTGATTACACACCACCTAAAGAGTGTGCAATGCAAAATAGCGTGGAATACTGTTTGCACCATAAATAAATATTGTCTCAAAAAAATGAGACATTTACCAAATTGAAAAGCATCCTCTATCGCATTTGATAATTTATTTGCATAATTAGGTCTTAATTTTAATTCACTATGCAAATATATGCCCCCTTTGAAATTGCATTTAAATGTGAACTGGATCCACTGTCAGGCCTAATGTGAGTGTATTTAATTTCATTATGTGGAAAGCATGAGAAATTGTTTGAGGCTAAGTGGAAGGTGGAGGTGGGGGGTGGGGGGAGAGCATTGATGGCTTCACAATATTCAGCATGAAATACTAACATGTTTGGCGACGTCTTTGGTGTTGTTTTCACCATGGCTCACACGGTAAATGTTTTTGTTTTGTAGTAATGCTATTTTCACAGTGTCCTACAAGAACTGTGTGTTGAAAGTAGAAAGAATTATACAGTATCTATTTCTATTTTGATGTCCCTTCTATGCCGGGGAGTGTTATCTCTTGTTTCACTTTTTAAAAAGGAGTTGTGCTCGGGAGGCGTGGATTGCCATCTATTATTCTGTGAATCAAATGAGGGCAACAACGGGGCAGCTGAGAGAGAGAGAGAGAGAGAGAGCCTCCGGTGGAGACCAATGGTGGCCTTTGTGGATGGAGGGAATACAAACTCCAAGACAGGACAAAGTCGGAGGAAATTGACCTGCTTGATCCTTTCCTTGAGAGGGAGGCGGCTCAGAGTCTTTCATCTTTTCCCAAGAGGCCAGATCTTAGGGCTGCGCTTAACAAACAAAATACTGTCTGGATCTTACTCCTGGTTGTGGATGTCTTTGGGACTGGGAGATGCTGATACCCGGGGTGGCAGCGGGCTGGTAAGCAGGAGAAGGAAGGGTGGGAGGTTGGGGGTGGAGGGAAGGTAACCTGAAACAGACAGGCCTTTGGAGTAGAGAGGTAGCCAAAAGGGACAAATTAGCTTTAGACAATGAGGGACCTCTTCTATCAAGGGGATAATTAAACGTTTCTTCATCAAAGATGAGACAGTTTGCAAGCTGCTCATTTTGTAATTCTATCATGTTTACCCCTGAGATATGTTAGCTGTATTTCTGCGTATGCCACCCCCCGCCCCAGCTCTCATCTCCCCCGTACACCCTTGGCTCCTCCCAACCAACCCGTCTTCAATTCATCAGTGTTTCCATTAATTCAGATTCAGTTTGATTGGGGTTGTTAATTATACAGATTTAGTCCTTTAATTGAGCTTTGGGAAAACTGAAAATGAAACCATTTGGAAGGATTACACTTTACTGAATCAGATAACTTGTATTTCTATTTTAGCTTACGAGAAGACAAACGGGTTCCCAGTAATGACAAATATAAAGGACCAAGTTGCAGAGAATAATGTATTGGTGAAAAACCCCGAAGCTCTTCTTAAAACAGAGGCTGACTTTCCTTTCTTTGTGCTGTGTAGTACAAGCCCAAACGGGGGTGATGCATAATGTGCATGCCTCTGAATGTGTGTAGGGGTAAAAGACAATGTGTGCGGGTCTTTTTCCTTGGCCACTGAGCTGTGGACCACAGGGTTTGTTGTGTGCCTTGAAACACACGAAGGAAGCTGAATGATGTTGCCTCAGCTCTCTGAAGGAAGGCCATGCTTGGCTGGCTCCAGAACAGCCTTAACAGGATATCACAGAAGAAACTGTGGCTTTTGTCCAGCTCCCTCTTAGAAAAAGCCCCCGTCAAAGGGACTTGGGAGGGTGTTTCTCTTTCAGCAGATGCTAAAACAGTGTGTAGCAGTTCTCTGGAAGCCCATATCTACAATGGCGCCTATCTAACCCGGTGACATCATCAAAGAGCGTGCTGTTTGGGGATGGCGAGCAGCAGTGTAGGATTCAGGCCATTACAACGGCAGCAACATGTCTTTTAAGGCACCAATGAACAAAGCTGAGTGCCAGAGCTCCTAGTCTCACTAGAGTCTCTTTTGAATGTGCTGCTGCAATGAGGAAAACCAAAGTTTAGTCATGTTTCAGTTTTAAGAACATGCTGTTATTCTACTAAGCTATAACCTTAACTTTTGTTTTACATAATCTTTTAAAAATTAATTGGTGTTGTTGGACAGTCTTTTCTAACTGAGCAAAAATGACCTCACAGTACCAAAATTGGACACCGTTTCTTCTCTTGCTTGTGTTTTATGCGGGATCGAACATGTAGAAGTAAGACTCTGTTTCTTGAAAAATTTATGTCATTGAAATAATTGTGCTGCTTTCGATGTGCCCATGCTCTGCACCCACATTTATGGGCGAAAAGTGCAAAATGTGTGTCGTGCAAATGAGTGATTCCAGAATGAGTTTCTTTTGCCTTTATAACAACATTGTGTTTAATTTTATTATTTTTTTTCATTTTTGATGAGTGCCTATCTCTCTGGGGATGAATGTTCAATTCTCTGTACACAGTCTACTTATGCCTCCAAGTGGTCACATAATTATGAACTTTCTACCTATCTGCTTACAGGTTAAATAATTAGAATTTATATAAATAAATGTACAGACAATATTGTCAGTGTGAAGAGTGTGTGAAAACATTTTTTAGATTTTTAGACCTTAACATTTTTATGAGTTCTTTAATGACAAGGTTATATTTTAATATATTTTATCTTGGATGATTTTCCCTAGAACCCTAACAGCACTCCTAACCCAGAAATAATTTGTGGCTATTTTTGTGATGAAGACCTCCATGCTTTCATCCTAACATTTAGCTCCCTCAATAGTTTCCCTTTCAAATTCAATTCACACTGAACCACTTAAAATGTTTTAACATCATCTCAAGGCAGAAGAAATGTATTGTAAAATTTAAAGGAGTTAACTGCATATTTAGGTCACTATACAATACACTGAATTAACAATATTGTGCTTTGAGTTTTGCGGGAAGTATTACGGTTTCAGACAGAGTGTTTGTCAGGCTTCAGCCATGCTGTGAGCCGCCCAGCCTTCAGAGAGCCTCAGCCTCGGGGCTATAGACAGACCCCTGGGACAAGGCAGCACTCAAGGGCCTATTTGTTCAACAGAATGTGTTATTCTATCACAGCAAGCCTGTCACAGCAGCAATCATTCAAATACCCATTCATTTCTGGAATTTTGAAGCTGCAGGCCCCCAAGGACCTCATTTATTTGTTTAGTTTTGGAGGGACGATGGTGAGCTTTTATCTTTTATCCATATATATTTGATCTATTGTAATACAAGAAGACATTTATTTTGGCTGGTGAGAAAAATTGTAACACCTAGACATTTGAAGTGGCTTAAAAAATGAGAAAATTTTCTTCGGGTTTTGTTTCACTTCGCTTGGCTTTTTTTCTTGTTGTTACAAAAAGAATTAAAATATGATGCAAACTCATAAAGTGGGATATGCCAGCTGTTCTACACCTTAAAATTCTCCTCCGTTCCAACACTTCAAATTTATTTATTTTTTGATTGAAAATAATACCTCGGTGCGAGTTGTCGACTTGAGCTTGTGAAGAGCGACTGTACAATGGACCTGTCAGGGTTGATGGATCTTCAACACAGCTGGGATATACCTCGGTCGCAGAACCGAGGCCAACATGGCCAAAGCTTGCATGTAAAAAACACAGAAGCACAAAGCGGTCCGTCTACGCCTCGCACAAACACACACGCTCTCCCCAATATGAACAGACAGAGGTAATCTATAGCAAATTCTACTGAGGGAGACCAGGGGACTAAAACCCAGAACTGGGATTAGAAGTGAGTGACAATCGGGAGAAGTGAGAAAGGATGGGAAGTTGTTCTGTCAGAGCGCCTGATTCTTTTTCTTTTTTTTTTAGGCTTGAGTATAATCAATGAGGGAGCCCATTTTAGCTCGGCTGGTTGATGATAGCCAGTCATTACAGATTAGCCAGAGTGAGTAATGGAAGCCCCACAGAGCCATGTAATGCAACTCAATAACTGCACAGGAGGGAGACGAACTCATGTTTTCCAGAGTTACTCTATGTTTCAACCTGGACTCTAGCTTAAGCAAGAGTTTTAATTATTGACTAATATTACTTGTGAGATTATAAAATAATTATGTAATGTTTATTTTCATTCCTAAACTTTCTGCATTAATCCTATCAACTGCTTCGCTGAGTATCTCAGCCTAAACTCTGGCTTTCTTTACTGTTGTACTGCTTGAAAAACAAAACTAGGCACCCTTCTGATGCCAATTAATTAGGAGGATATGAATATTTCAGTGCTCTATGATACACTGGCGGCTGCTGCAAGATTGAATTCACAAACAGCTCCTAATGGAATATTGATAACGTAGTGACGTTATGTTCTTATTTTCTCAGCTTTCAGAGAAGGTGTGCATGTGGAAAAGGGTTCATCCAGTGGTCACTCTTCGGTCTCCACCAAGCGCAGCTACAAATAAATACAAAGATCCTTTATTGTCTCACGATGAGCAAATTTATGTGCAATCTCATCAAAGTGACAAGAAATGATAGCAAGTACAAAAAATAAATATATAAAAGTAAAATAAATAAAAAATTAAATACTGTACTTTAAGGGCAACAAATGTAAACTTGGTGTAGTTATTAAATAAAAAAGCATCAAATTGTTACAAGAAAACACATTTTAATGCTGAAATAGTGCGGATTCAACACAAGAAAATATATTTTAAGAAATGTTTTAACAATCACATGTAATGTATTGAAAGACATTTTCTGTATTTTTATGAGCCTCACTTCCATCACTTATTGTTAGTCCACTGGAGATACATTAAATTATATCCAGTTCTACTTTCAACGGTTTTGTTGAAACTGACATTTTAAATTAGAAAAACATTTACACTCAGAACTTAAACTAAAAGAAAAAGTTAAAACTTGCATTAATCAAAATTACTATTTAATATCACAATCTTGCTCTTTGTTACTTTTAATTTGTTAGAAGATATTTTCTTAAGGCACAGAATGCAGATACATTTATCACTAACTGCTTCTTATCTATTTAGCTGTGAAACTTTTTCTCTCAATGGAGTATGGTTTCTGTTTCTACTTGAGATAATTGCAATCATAATAAATTGAATGGTGGGTTATATTTAGAGCAACATTAAAAGCTTTCTGAACCTGCAGAATAAGATTGTTGCAGCAGCTAAAGTGGAAAGTATTTTAAAATAAAAGTTCACATGTCACAGATCTTTTTATTAATTTCTTGAAAAGAAAATGCTTTATCTACATTCAAACATAAATATATTTTTATTCAGTAAACAAAGAATTTTGGCTAAAATGTGTTGTGTGAAGAAAAGCTTAGAACACCCTACGCCATACAGCTGGCCTTCTCGTTTTAGCTGGAAGAGTTTAACTTCATAGCCACCTTCACTCTGTCTCAGTGGTCTGAAAAACATTTGCCCCAATTATTTCTTTTAACACTGCCAGGACTTCCTTAGTTTTCAGACACTCTTTGGTAGATTTATTGGTGTGCTTTGGGTCATTGTCATGTTGCAGGCTCCATTTCTGCTTGAGCTTTAATTTTTTTACAGATCGCCTCACATTTTTCCTCAGGCATCATTTACATAGAAGGATTCATGGTGGATTATATAACAATGAGCTGTTCAAACCATTACACTTACACCTCCATGCTTCACATTTTGGTATGGGGTTCTTACCTGGAATGATGTGTTTGGTTTATGCCAAACATGTCATCTGTTCTGGTATCTAAATAACTCATTAGCCCAGAGGTCCTCAATTCCAGCCCTCAAGGGCCGGTGTCCTGCAACCTTTAAATGTGTCCTTGGTTCAACATACCTCAATCAAATGAATGAATTACCTCTTCAGTTAGCAGACAATCGCTCCTGAAATCTGTTAACGTTAAAGCAGAGATGCATCTTAAACCTGCAGGACACCGGTCCACAAGGCCTGGAATTGAGGAATCCTGCTTTAGACCAGCCTGTCTAAAGAATATCAATCCTCTGCTTTATTAGTTTTTTTTGTCTTTGTCCACATTCTCTGTAGCCTGGACAAGTTTAGAGATCAAATGTGTCCAGTCTCGTTTTGTTTGTAGAGACGTACTTTTCATATACACAGTAGCAACAATCTGCTGTAGATCCCTTGATGACATGCAAGGGTTTTTGAAGACTTCTTTTAGGCTTTCTGTCGGGGTGAACTTGCTACAATTTGTTTCCAAAGTCCCAGTCTTTCAGCCTTATATTGATGTTCACTCTCAATTAAGGAGTCAGGAACACAACAAACTTTCTTTAAACATATTGAGCAATAGTGTTTTAATGCTTTTTATGTCAAGAAGAAATGTATATTACTTAAAAAAACATTTAAAGTGTTTATGTGTTTTGACGTAGGTCCGATTCCAAGACACGCCATAGCAGAAATAATTTTTAACCAAAAGTACTGTTGTTAATGTTAACCATATAGTGAAGTTGAGTTAAACTATGAGAAACCTTGTTTAAAATAAATTGTTCAGACTTGGGGATATTTTTCATTTTAAATTCATTTCCCATGCAGAAATAAGCATTGAGGATTACGAAAAAAGTTAGAAACCACTCACTTTGTGTTGTAATAAACATATTAGTGAAACAATCATAGATTTATTAAGTTTCTTTACACTCAGTGCTTCCCAGACATTAAAAATCCATGTATGACATGCATGAAATTGACAAAATTTGTTTTATTATTGAAAAAATTTAAATGAGGGTTTTGAGACAGATCACAAGGGAAATTTTTAGAGCACCAATACATCATCTGTGTGCCAACCAAACATTTAAATACCGTTGTTTTACATTTATTCATTTCATTATTTCTCCCTATCATGCCAACCTCATAATTATTTCAAAATGAACACCTGCTGCATTTCCTGTGAATGTATGTTTGCTCTGTCTCTTTAATCTTCATCATAAAGTGAGTCGGCTTTGGCACCACACTGATGTTCATTAAGGTTGAGAACGTCCGCTTTTGTACTGTCTACCGAGGGCTGTGCAGCAGCAGAACGATAAACTCACAATTTTAATATTAAAGAGATGCAGATTTTGAGTCCTTCCCTTGTTCTCTCTTGCGAGGATGATGCTGGCAGAACTTGTGTTATTCATGGACAGACTCATTTCCTGCAGCAGCGGCAGCACGGTTCAATAGTGAAGCTGTAAAACAGTTTCAGCTGGTTATAAACACATTTGATGAAAACAAATTAGGAGCGAGAAATATAACTGACAGAAAACATAACAACCGGCAATGGAATCACATTAGAGAGGACGCTAGATGCCGCTGCGAATAAATGCACATTTAATAAATGGCTAAATACAACACATGAAACCCTATGCTCCTAAAGCTCATTCATCATTTAAACGTTTGCCTCTTTCCCTATAAAATCTCATTTTAAAACATCTCGCCAATAAATGCATGTCTAAACAACCTGACAGTTTGGCATGGCAGTAACCTGTTGAGATCTCCTGAAGTATTGCTCAGAGGCAGCTTAACACCTTTCAGATGAAATCCCTAATGGCAATAATCTTTTGACAACATGAGATGAAAGTCTCTCTGATTTGTTGCAGCACTGCAGTGTGCAATACTATTCTTGTTAATGAATTTTTAATATCCTTAATGACAGGAGAGGAACGATGTAATTAAAAGAGCAAGTTAGGAAAAACGCTGACTCCGACTCTTTATGGAGACCATTTTAATGTTAGTTTAATTGGAACTAACACATTATCTTAATGAACAGATTGCCTTGAAGGAGGCCATTTTCCCTCCCCTATAGCGGCCTCAAAGTAGCCCATATGCATATAAAGAAATTTCTTTAAGATCTATGACACAATGTAGATGAGAGTTTGAGGGAGAGATGCAAAGAAATTGCCCTCTGGTTTAGTACGGTGACTCTCAAAAGTATCCACCAGTTAAAGTTTGAGGTTTTGTGACAGAAAAAGAAATTCTTCTAAGATCAATATATCTTGTGCAACTAAATTGTAAAACAAACAAATCAAGTGACCAAATACACAAGCCTGGTTGTGTAAGGTGGATTAAATCAATGCATTGTTGAAGAAAACTTTGATTATGTTTTAATCGGGTACTGTGTATGCAATTACCATCACTTAAAGTTCGGCTTTCCTTGGAAAATCTTATGACATTTGCTGATCTGAATCCTTTCTCTGAAGATGTTGTTTGTACTGAGATCATAACGGACCGAGAAGATCTCATCAAACATGTTTCAGTCACGTCTGATGAGCTCACAAAATCACATAAAAAATAAAAAATAAAAATTAAAAAAAAAATCATAAAAACTCCAAGGTTGGAATGGAAGCATCAGAGTGCTGGTGTGGGAGCTGTAAGCAGGCCTGGCTGCACCACAAGTTTTACAGCATGAAATGCATGCATAAAGCAAAACACAGGCAACAAGCAGACAAATTGACCACTCCACAACCTTGACATCGTCAGCACCCGGACACGTATCAGTGCTCTGTGCGTGCATTTACACCTTGCGCAAAAAGGAAGAAGACGGTGGGAAGGTGGGATTGGAGTGAACGTGTTTTTACGCTGGGAAGCTTTGGGCAGTTGAGTTTAATTTGGGATTTACAAGTGACATTGTGCCCCCATGGCTGTCTTCTTTCTGGGCCTGGTTTATGGAGTGAGACAGTCGGGTCTTTTTCCTTGTGATTAGCGGGGCCTGCGACCAGCCATGCACAGAGTATTATAGCTCACAGCATTATGTATCAGAGTTTACAGACACCCCGACCCACCCCCACTCCATCTCCACAGACCCCTTCATCAACCAACAATCAAACCCCCCACCTTCGCTCACACCTCACGAAGGTCAAGCCTCTGAAACTAGTCAATAACTAATGAAGATATGTCTATTGTGCGTGATAGAGCAGAAAAACGGGAGAAACTTTAAAGCCACTGAAATCAGGCAGCAATATTAGCATACACTTGACAAGAAGGAAAAGAAGAAAAAAAAAGATTAACAATATTTAATGATTTGGAGTTTTCAAAGAAAGGAGGAAAGCGGAGTGCGAACTGTGAGCAGCCTCATGACGACCCCGAGGCTTATCTCGCAGAGGCTGTTTGGCTTAAGCCTTGGCATTAATATACTGATAGCCTACGGAATAGCCAAGCATAAAATGAATGTAAAAGGATGAAGAAACAACAAGAAAGGGGAGAAAAAAAAGAGGATAAAAGTGGTTAGGCCTCCAGCTTAACAGACCATAAATATAGAACTACCAGGGGTTTATTGATATGAATGTTATTTCTGAGACATGTTTTTGTCACTGCTTTATAATCAAAGCCAAAATAATACTTTTTTTTTTTTTTTTTTTTCGGAAAGTTTTCCAGGAGCTACAACTTTTAAAAGCATTCATGGAGAAGATGGAACAAATTAACTGTACTCCGATTTGTAATTGAATTTGAACAAACAAAAAGACACTGTAAAACAGAAGGTGCTTCACAGAAGAAACCCTCGTCGCAGCCTTTCCAAAGGGCTGACGCTTTTATCCCTTTATTTTATTGATTAAAAAAGTCCCAGAGGCACTAAAACGTACAGTCAGTGATTAATGTCCCTCTCAGAAAAAGAAATTATATAGAATAAATTAAACTACTGCAGCAGCAAATTGAAAAATAAGAATGTAAATGAGCTTTGAATACTTAATATCATAGAGAAAAATAGGCAATGAGGCCCAAAAATGATGAGGGATTAGTGGAGAAACATGACATTAGCTCCAAATGGCAACGAATGTATGTTCCTCTACTGTCAAAAATTTAACTGTCGCCTCTGATTTTCTGGCAGGTAAATGAAGAATGGGTGGGAGTTTGTTGCATGGGTGGGAGTCTGAAAGCTCTAACCTTGTCTGCAAGGTGAAAAAATATGAATGCAGAGGTACATGCCAGAACCTCTGATCTTAAATAAGGTGATTTTAAAAAAGATCTGTCTTCAAATGCAGTTACAGAAACTAAATGACACATTTGCTGCATAGTCTTAGTGTGTAGAAGTGTGTGTTTTAGGTTGTAGCATTTGTAGTTTAGTAACAATTTGACATTAATGTATAGAGAATAGATAGCCAACATACACACACAAAGCTGCATTTGGTCATTAAATTACTTTAAATGTTGGTAGTTGCCTCTTTATTCCAACCTTTTATTGCCGCATCTTCACAAAAACACAAACAGAAGCGCTCGGCTTTTTTCCTGCCTCCAGAATCATTTATCTAGGTGTGAACTGCATCATGCATGGTTCCCTCAGTCGGAACCATTAATTATGCCTTCACAGTATCACTTACAGCCACACTGCGCAGATGTTTAAGCCCTCGGAGGCTTGGCTACTCTACCTTACTTAATCTGAAACAGCTCCGTACTGTCAGCCAGTTCAGTCAGGAGCCAGGACGGCTCTCCATCTTCCATCAGGATCCAATCACAGCGAAAACACTCCAGGTCACATGACCAAGCTGCTTAGCATCCTTCATGAGCACTCAATTTTTTTTGTTGTTGTTGTTATCCATACTGTGAGTGCGTTCCTTTCCCTTGCTTCCTTCCCGTCTCCTTCCAGAGGATATAGCGAGTTCTGTGCGTGCAGAGCTAAAGATGCTATAAAAGTTGCTGAGGTATAAAATCGAAAGTGCTCAAGCTGTCTGGGACTGGAATTGCTGCCTGGCAAAGGCCTGTTTAAAGTGGTAAAGGATCTCGGGCCAAGACCAGTTAATGTTGTAAATCTGAGAAAGTTTGGGCTTGTTTGTTTACATATTCCAGGCTTAACTGAGGACAAGTAAGAGCACACAGGGAGCTGTACACAGCACAGGCTTTTGTATGAGTCGTAAAACCTGCGTAAAGTATAAACTGGCAACTGAAGCCACCTCATTAATTCTCTGCAGTCTAAAAGATGAACTTTTGCATCAAATGTTAAAGCAGCAAACAGTTGAAATTAGAAATTTTTTTAAACAAGATTACAGTCATACCAGATAAATTAGAAAAAAGGTTCCCTAACAGCCTTTAAGCAGGTTTTTTACATGCTTTTCATAATTTCATTAAATAATTAAGTTTATAATAATACACCAGAGATAACAGAAAAGAAGATCTAAACAGAAAAAAACAGTTTTGTACTTTTAGTCATTTTGTTTTGCTTATTATGTTGAGATGTTTCCCAATTCCATTAACAGACTGAGCTTTATAAAATGTAATGAGACAAGTCACTGTGACATTGCACCTTAAGTTGTCTAACTGTACTTTAACTTTAAAAATCAAAATGTTCCCAAGCCCAAAGTATCTCAGTGTGTATAATCCCCTCTGCTGGCTCTTTGATATATATTGATGCAGCTCAATATAAAGCTCATAAAAATAACCTCCACTGAGGTGTTACCGGGTTCCTCTGAGTACACTGTGAACCAAAACACTTATCCCTATGAGAGATCAAGCTTATCTTATCAGTGCTTACGGTCGTAGTTGTACTGTAGAAGTACACTCAGCTGCTCATGCAGACCGTGCTTACAAGAGATCAAACACAGGTCAGAAACTAGTCTTCGTAATCCACACAAGTTTGCCACTCTGTATATTTGAGCCTGAGTGAATGTGCGCCACGGTGAAAAGGAAGGAAATGAGTAAGAGAGGTTGCAGATTTTTGCAGCGTTTTCAGCAGCAGTCGCAGACAAAGCACAGGAAATGTACTACAGTATGAACAGTCACAGCTTAACTTTCTTTAGAGATTGGGAGAGTTGTTTTTACTACTCGGAAGCCCGACAATTCATTTTTTTCAATATTAAAGTGCATTTTTTTGTGAAGAAGCAAAATACACAAAGAAATTTACAATTTGGTGCAAAACAAAAGGGTCACTAATTATTTTCTGTTTTTTTAATTTTTTTTAGAGAAAATTTTTTTCTTCTTCCCTGGCCCAATTTAAGCATGATGATGCATCGAACCTGACCTCTGTGAAACGGACCCACACAGATACACGCACACAAAAGAGGGTGGGGGGCGAAATGAGGGATGGAGGTAGGTGACAGGTAAACAAATTCAGTGTCATATTCTCCTGCTGTCTTCACTGTGCCACTTGGCATTTTAATGGAAGGAATCTGATGTAACATATAGTGGTAACTACAGCAGCAGCCTCGTACCAGAGGGGGGAAACTTAAGTCTTCAGACCTATGCATTAAACATATTGTAGAATAGAGTGTAACATTTATCACTGTCATTCCTAGAGAGTTTGTGTAAATTTAAATGCGCTCAAGCGTGCTGATTCCCCCCCTTCCACAATGTACGAGTACAATGCCACCCCAAAGCCCATTTTCCTGAAATCCTTCTCATTGTTCTGCACGACCATACCACAAAACAGCTATTCATCTTTGGGGAATATGCTGTACAGAAATGTCTTTGTATGCGAGGCCCTTTTCTGTTTCTCTGTTCCATGTTTCATAATGCAAAAATTTGTCCACCTAGGTTTCATGGTTTAATAATAATAAAAAACTTAAATAAACAGAATATGTCCTAGAAGATTGCATATTTATTTTGCTGTGAAGCACATTTGTCAGAGAGTTTCAGCAAGACAGACAGAAGTGTTTATCTTACAATGGTCTTCTGAATGAGGGAATGTTTTTTTTATGGTATTTGTGTTTCTATTGTTGTATATATATGTATATATATATATATATATATATATATATATATATATATATATAGCTATATACACATTGCATTTTACACAAAAGGAAGTAGTACACTAAAGGACAATTAAATACGACTTGGCAAATTGATTATGACAAAGAAACCTGTTTTTTCTCGTGATTGTGAGCTGTGGAAAAATGAAACAATGATGTCAGTAATATAATGTAACAATAGTGCTTTGCAATACCAAATGACAAACCAAACATTAAAATAAATTGCCTAACCTTTGCAATTTGCAGTCCCAGAAAGAGGAAAAATGAGAGATCATGGCTTATTATTCACTTAAAGATCCTATACATTATAATGATGTCATCAATAAAGAACTCATGCAGTTTTCAGAAGAAAAAAATTAAGCAAATCCCATTTTGTTTCAAATCATCAGTTCAAGTACAGGCCTTTATTATTCAGGCAGAAAAAAAGAGCAGGTCTTTAAAAGAGTCTAAGTAAGACAGAAAGAGGGCAGCAGCGAGAGAATAGAAGAGGCTGAGAGGGGATGAAGGAAAGAAAGAAAAATGTCCCACATTAACTTTCTGTTACCAAAAGGCAGTCATGAGTCCATTTGTCCCCTAATGTGGGTGGAAGTTGACTGAAGAGGCATTTCAATGTGGTTAACGTGCTACGTTTTGGGCAATCAGCAAACCAACTATATTTCATCTGACAAATAACAGAATTACAGCTGTTGGGTTGACAATCAGTGCTTTCATTACTGACTGGAATTTGATGAGAATTCATCTTGACTGAAACTGAGATTTAAGCTATTATAACATGAATGTGAACACAAAAATCTATTTAGCTCTTGCTAAATGGATTTGTCCCAAGTTTGAGGATGTGGGATCCTCTTTTATTGTCCTGCCTTAGATTGAAGTTATCATTTGGATTATTCAGAAAAAGACCCATTCAGAGGCTAAGCAAAGGTTCCATTGCTTTTTGTTTAATGAGCGAAATAGATAAAATAAAATAAGTAGATAAAAATACTATCTATACCAATCCACACTAGTAACATATAAAAGCAGTAATGCTTTGAAACTCAGCTGCTTGTTTTTGGTTCCAGGTAAAATCCAACAGCAGTAAAGAGCAACCTGCAGTATATGGAAAGCCAGAAGAGTCGCAATTTGTTTGCTTTGGATTTCCCAGTGGCTTTTCATAAACATGTGCATTTTGCTAAAGTGGTGATTGATTAGCACTGTATTTATTTTGTAATTTATAACCACAGTAAGGTATAGAGTTCTGTAATGTTTTTCATTTTGCATAACTACAATGACAAATCCTCTTAATTTATGTTTACCATTTCCATACAAGTAGAGCAATGTTTGAGTTGTGGAATTTATAAAATGATTTACAATTGACACCATTAATACACATTGGATGTATCATATTGAAGCACCAAATACTGGCCTTCAGCTGTGGTAGGTAGACTCTATACATCATAGGTGTCAAACTCCAGTCCTGGAAGGCCAGCAACTTTTAGATGTGCCTCTGCTGCACCACACCAGAATAGAATAGTTAGGTTATTAGCAAGCCTCTAGAGAACTTATCTACACAAGTAGGAGGTAATTAAGCCATTTCATTCCAGTGTTTTGTACCTGTGGCAGAACTAAAAACTGCAGGACACCAGCCCTTGAGGACTGGAGTTTGACACCCCTTCTTTACATGAACTAAGCAAACTAAAAGAGGTAATTGGCCCCAGCATCTTGGAGAATTGGCCACTAACTTTTATCAGACTGAAATACTGATGTGTTGCTCATTACAATCATGGAAAGAGAAATATACCTTACTCATTTTTTTGAGTTTCATGTGTAAATGATCTGGCATTTAGTAGGTTCTAATTTTCTTTAAATGTAACCTCAAAAGTGAAAAGAATACACATTACTGATTTCATCATGTTCTTATTTTTGTTAAACTTAGGTGAAGCCGTCTTTTCACTTAATTTTGTCTAACTTTTTATCACCACTGTTTTGAATCTTTATTTAATTTTGTTTAAGACACATGGAATATCTTGAATACTCTACCAGGACAGCGTAGAGATCACCCTCGCTCTTTAGTGACCCTGGGCTGATTGATGCCTTCCGTTCCCACTGATCACACATTACAGAGCACATTGAGGCATATTGTGCATTTCAGCAAGGGTCATTTTCAGGGAGCCGTTTACTCTGCCTCTGCAGAAAATCTTAAATAAATTTAATTGTCTGCATCCACCATCAGAAATGACTTTATGCATTTTGCTTCATAATTAAGAGCTTTCACATCCATAAACTTAAATCACTGTGCACAGCTGTTGAGGTGTAATTAAAGCATTAAATATGTGAACGATCAACTCCTGCTAAACAAGATGACACCCCCGATACAGAACTTAGAGGTGAATCAGAAACCTGGCTGGGCTTTTTCTGAAACCAAGAGACAAGATCTGGGAGGGTTTTGTTTTTATTTTTTCTTCCTATTTTTATCAGATTCAGATGCCATCCCCATACATCACACCAGCTCGCCTCGGCGTTAGTAGCTGAACTGATGCTAACACCATTAACTGATGATTTAATGACATTGTGGATAAGGACAGACATCCTCTTTCTATCACTTTTTTTTTCCCATCACCGCCTACTGGCTGAAGATGCAGTGAATCTGTATGTTTTTGAGGATGAGGGCAGTCACAGTCGTATCTCATCCACCTCCATTATGCCAAGGTCACTCCATTGCATTTCTTAATGTGATCAAGGAAAGTGTCACTTTTGCACTTCTCTGGCAGTAAATAAGAACTGACTCTAATTTGAATGTAGTGTACCAGAGGCCCTTTATGGGTTGTTAATTTAGTGTTTAAATACATTTAACAGTTGAGAGAGAGCACTGATTAGGCCAGCTCCTCACATGAAAGCTATTTTTCTCTCCACATTATTATTATTATCCTGATGTAACAAATGAACCAAGACCTTACTTAGAATCAGGAAAAATCTCGCAGGCACTAAATCTGTAACTTAGAAGTTGCAGGAATTATATTCAAATATGCAGTAATTTGAATATAATTACTGCATATTAAGAACACTATGTAATTTTTCTTAAGTTTTTATCAAATTTCTGGTTATACTGCAAAATTTCTTTTGAAGTATGAAATATTTTTTATATATTATGTACTTAAATGGTATATAATATTCTGTCTTTGTGTTGTGTTTAAAGAATCAAAAAAATATTTATAAGAATTGTAATATATAAGTTGTAAATAATAGAAAATATATTAGCATCAAATAGAGCATAATGCTGGGACAATGCATGGAGATTTGTGTGTGTGTGTGTGTGTGTGTGTGTGTGTGTGTTATTATTGTCTGCTTATTTTTGCTCAAGGAAAAAAAAAAAGATTGTTTATGGCCGTTAGTTCTTATTAAAGTTAATTTCTTTAATTTATGTTTCCAACCTATAAAATAACACAAAACACTGCAGGCACCGCCACCCAAGAAAAACAAAACAAACGTAGCTCTTGTAAAGTACATATGTTTAATATCCACTGATAGTGTGGTACACGTTTAATTTTGAGTCGTTTTCAGCTGCTAAAACGAGCTGACATGGGGGGGTTCAGCTGCTAAATTTGGACTGATGGGGTAACGTTTTGCTACATGCAAGGGAAATATTGCATCTAACAATATTTTCACATAACTTTACTGCAAAAAGAAAAAAAAAAAAGGTTTGTTAACACATTTATGGCTAAATGTCTTTATAATATGGCTTCTGAACCAAAAGCAACCAAATGATAAAACTCTCACACATTGCAGCAGCTCACTACATAGATTGGCCATGAAAGCCATTAGGGCCCAGTCACAACACAGATTTCTCCTGACATCTAATGCCAGTTATGAAATCGAAGGATAAGTTAATGTGTCACAGTGGCATTGATTTTTCATTTACCTCTTACCGGCTCCACTCTCACAGCTGGCTGGGACCCTTTTCCTCCAAGTTTCTGAACAGATTGCTGGTTCTATGCTGATATAGAGCCACGTGAAATAACAAGAGACTCAAGCTGAGTGTTGATGAAAGTTGCTCGACCTGATTACATGTAACACCGTGCAGTTATTGTCTTTTAGTAGCGCTCAGACAGTTTCAGAGCTCAGATTAGTTTTCTCTGTACAAAAACGAATGGATACATAATATTTTATTGGAAAACATTTATTTTACATTTTTAATGTAAATGTTTATTTTTTATCATTTTAATTAAATTAAACTAATACCAGTTTAATTTAGTTTACAAAATTTTAGTGTACTGAACAACATGAGATCAGCTACAGCAGAAACAGAATGAGTGGCTGAAAATTTCTCTGCCTGGTTTCTACGAGAGGAAAAACACGCTCACGTAACAACAACACGGTGCTCAATGAGCTATGTCCTCAGTTCCATATGAGATTGGTTAATACAAAAGCTTGGTGGTGAAAAACATTGTCCTGCTCCCGGTGACAAAGACAAAGTGCCCGCGTTTGGCGCATATGCGAGTCAAAGGGACAGGTGATGACGGGGAGGGAGACCAGGGAGGGAATTTGAATTTCACATCTAGGAGGAGGCAGCTTGTCATTAAAAAGCCTTAATTTCAGTGTCAGGTAGACTTACAGGTGATCCATCATCCTGTCAGAAGAATTTTATTTTGTTTTAAAGGACCTCAAAGACGGCTTCCCAGACTCTTTACTGCAATTTCAATTAGTTTTAGGGGCAATTAACAGAAGAGCCTACTCCTATGTGTGTGGTCAAGAGACACCTACTCATCCAGTCAGATTGGAGGGAAAATAATATAACATTTAATTGAAAACTAAACAAATGGCATGACTCTTTTTTTTTTTTTTTTTTACCAGTTTTATTAATAGGAAACATTGGTGGTGCTTTTCTTTTGTACCACCAAGAAACTTCACAGTAGCACTTGTAGATGCCTTTTATTGGCACTTTTCTACATAATAGAAGCCTGTCAGCTCCAATCTCTCCAAAAGGACACACTCGGAAAATAAAATAGATCAGAGGGGACCTGAGAGTAGGACTCACGTTAACCTAGATAAGCTCTGACAAAACACCATTACCTTCTCCTGTTCACACGGTCACATACATGACAGCTAATAGTCTCCTGTCCCTTGGAGGAATCCATCCAAATCAAAAGCAGAAACACACACAAAATTATATGTAGAGAACTTATTGTGAGTAGAACAATCAATCAAACGTATAATTACAGTAAGATTAAAATTGGTGAATGAAGTAATTTTCACCTTTGTCTTTATTTTAGCTTAACCTTTTTCTGAGCTTGTGTTGTTTAGATAAAGATCATATGTCATTTAATGTATTTGGTTTGTTAAAAATGACATATTTTCATGTAAATGTTGCAGACAACATTTACATTTACAGCCCACAGATGAAGCTGACCTTCACAATGTTCTTTGGTCTTTAGTTAAGAAAAAGCAGTAAAAGGTCAAATTTTTAAACAAGCTGTTTGAATTTGTGCTGTTTGTTCAAAATGCACTGATGCTCTATGGAATAACTTTCTCTTGTTGAACACAACTTCTATAAAAATAAAAAATAAAAAAAAAAGTTGCTGTTAAAATATTACAGTTGATATTTTTCTGAAATTCAGGGAGAGGCATGTAAATGTAGCAGATTTTTTTTTTCTATTTCGAATCACTTCAGCTAAAATGTTTCCTATAATCCAACACTGTATGCCATGTCAGACCCTCTGCTGAAGGATGACAAGCCTCAGATGGATGTCACAGCAGCAGTTCAGTCACTGCATGCTGCTGCTCATGTTGTAACTCGGATATATAACCGCTGGCGTCTTTACATCACACTGACTAAATGGACAAAAATGCCAGGGCAGCAAAAAAATGCCGAACAAAACGCGAGACTTCATTAGCAGAACCTTCCCAGCATGCTTTGCAGTGACAAATGATTGACTTGGAACAATATCTAAGGCGATCAGGATAAAGTACCAGCCATTTCAAGGCTCAGCAAAATTCAAATTCTAATTAGACCTTCCACCACATTCCAAATAAAAATGGGTCCCTGGGTGGTTCACCCAATCAGGTGTCTCTCGCAGACCACTGAAACAAAACGAATAAAGAAAATGATTAAAGTGATAACAAAGGCATAAAATTCAAATTATAGCAGCATCCCATCTGGGATCTTTGTGTCACCGCACTACTGTTTCTGCTCTCCGTCATTTTCTTTGACTTTCTCCAATCCATTTACACAAATCACCCACACACAGACGCACAAATACATGTGCAGCATGCCATGCTTTCTGCACGAGGGCGATAAAAGAACAGAAGAAAAGCCAGGGAGCCATAGAAGGAGCTAGAAAGAGGCAGGGAAATTAAAAGGTAGAGAGAAAGATCGCAAGGAGGCTCTCAGCTTTGAGGTTATTAATGACTCCTCAAAAAAGTGCGCCTTTTCCAATCTCTCCGAGAAGCGCTTGAAGGAGCCCACAGATGAAGCTGACCTTCACAATGTTCTTTGGTCTTTAGTTAAGAAATTCACTCACCATTATGGCATCATTAGGGAAACAAGGATAAAATTACTCCATGGTTAATGACCTATAAGATCCTCACCAAAATTTGTTTCAGATCTAATAAAACTGAGCTTAACACACTCGAATGAATTATGAGGACTGCTACACGGGGGGCATTAAAATGTGAGGAAATAGATTTTCTGAAGCTAGGAGGACTGGACTTTTCAAATCAGATAGTAGAATGGAATTTTCTGGGCAATAAATTCTACCATGTCTCAATTTCATTTTTTTTTTTTTTTTTTTTTTTTACCTCAGAATTTTTCCAGCTATGATGGAATCTCTGAGTGGGATGGCCTCTAAAAATTCATTGCCAATTGCCGTCTCTTCCTCTGTCCCCCTTAAGGTAGATAGATTGATGGATGAATGGCTAAATGGGCAAATAAGTGGAGAAAAGCATAACGAAAACCCAATGTATGATAGAAATAAATGATTAGATACACATATAGATACTTTAAGAAAGTGAAAAAGGCATAGCAAAGAAAAAACAGTGAAACATAAAAACTTTCTAAAACATGTACAATGCTTAGTGCTTATGTTTTTAATTCTTGCCTTTAAATTGAACACATGCTGAACATCATTAGATGACTTACGTGGAAATGAGAGAACACATAAAACTTATTAAAGGGCAGATGTCATAATTGCTGTTATATTGAATTGTCTTCAGGTGTGTAGTTTGAGTTATACATTAATTTACATTATAAAAAATGAGAGATTAGTGAAAAAAAAAAAAAAAAGAAAACAAAGACGTTCAACCTATGGAAAGTTCAAAAGAGTGATGATGCTACATCTGGAACGTCAAATTCAACATCCAATGCATAGCAAAATAACCACCAAACACAAAAGCAATGACAGCAGTGTTTAGGTCAAATGTCTGCTTATAAAGTAAATATTTATATGGTGAATTACCAAGGGAGGCATACAAAAACAGGAGAACTGTCTCAGTCACAAAGCAGTAGTTTGGAGACCTATGGAACCAGGACCCTACCTGCAAATTTAAAACCACTCATGAACCCAAATTGTTTGTTGTTGACCATAGTGATAAATGTCCACTGGTGACAAAACTTGTACTTCAAAACACTGAAAGTCTGACAGCATTCAGACAGATGTTGTAATTTCTGCTCCAGTTATGACCAGCATCATTATTGTATTGTATTCTGTTCTATTGGAGCAATATTAGTACTGTCAGCATAATTGCCTGCTGTATATTAACTAGCCATTCAGTGAATGTGCAAGTCTGACTTTACGCTACATAATTAGTACAAGTTTTATTTGTGAGGGTTTAAGCTAAGTAATATAACTCTACAGATTTGGGATTTGAACTCAAAAGGCATTTTTTGTTTCAGAAAATACAGTTAGAATACTAATTTGTTTTGAAAAATGTATTGTGATTTATTTCTGTTTCAGGATCTTTATCTTTACTGGTTTAAAACAATTATGAACCTTACATGAACCAATGCACATGAAGCTCTACGTTTAGCATTGTAAATACCTTCTTTTTCATTTCTTTTGTTGTTTTCTGTTTTAACCCTTCTTGAAACTAGTTTGTGTGTTTTGGTTGCAGCCCCAGAGAAAGGGTTTGTGAGCTAATGGCATTTGCTCTCTTTAAACTTTAATCTTTCCTATTAATTCCCTGCAACTGGAGAATGTGCGAGAGTTAATGTTCCATGAACGTGTTTCTCACTCTGCAATCTCTTCAAGCTAATTACCTTCAGGTGCTAAATGGAGGGAAATTGCAATCCATTTGGAAGGCAGAATTTTTACCTCCCCTTTGCCTATGAAACACTGTGGGTGCAGTTAAAAAGAAAGAAAATCAAACATAAGAAGCCAAGCTAGAGAGTATGTTTAATCAGAAATGGACACTCAGGCAGGGCCCTGATTGGTTCTTACTTTACCAAGGTAGCTTTGGGAGAGTAAATTGCTTCCTGTGGTTTCCCGCCTCACTGCTTATTTTGCAGGTCAGTTGGAGGTCAGCAGGTGCAGCAGTGGACAAAACACTGAGCAGATGTTTGATTGACAAAGATCACACAGATTGGCAATCAAAGTATTCTGATGAGAAAGGGAAATGCTCACTGAATGGCCATTTCATCAAGGAGATACAGAAGAAGTCAAACTGCAAATTAAAAGTGGAGAGTAAGACGGTGCAGCAGAATCCCAGCCGCTTGTAAAGAGAAAACATTAAATATCAGGGGCTGACACAGTATTTGTCATTGACAGAAACGAATGGATACTAATGGCTCCCAAGTCAATCACTAATCGGTAAGACAAGATGAACGGGCTTGTTGCAGGCAAATAGCCTTGATAAGTTTTACCTTTTAAAGGTTTGACTGTGGTGTAGGGTTGAGTGAGGAGGAAGCAGGGAGAGATAGGGCTGAGGGCTGAGCGAGCAGCGGGGGTCTTTTACCCTCCTCAGAGGAGACCAGAGCGTGGAGGGTCACTTTGTCCTCCCTTTGATCTCAGTCTTCAGATGGCCCAGCAGGAAATTAAAGACGAAAGGAGGTTCAGACTACTGTCTAATAAACACACAGACGAAATACCCTCATTTGCTGACACAAATCCACTCTGGATATGTAGAATCTAGGGATAATTCATGCATAGATCTGGATTACCAAAAATCTTTGTCCACAGTGCCCATTGTCACGGCACAAAATCTTAATATAACTTTATTTGTTTTTAATCCATTAAAGAAAAAAAAAAGAAAACTTTTTTCTTCATTTCCGTTTTTTGTGATGTACTTTAAACAGTTATTGCAGTATTTAGGCATGACGACTGAGTTTAATTTATCACTGAAATATATGTTTTATGAGTGTAACCAAGTACTAATGTTATTTTTGTGAAGTAAATTAAATATTCTAATAATTCAGTCAAAAGGGAGTTGGTTTCTCATGTCTTTCACTTAACATATTTGACTATATTTCATGAGTTTAACAATAAATAAATTAGTTGCGAGGAGCAAAATAAACAATCCAGATCGCCTACTAACACTACTCCCCTCCATTTATCTCTGTGGTTGAGAGCAAGAAAAAGACACCAGGCTGGGAGTCTGGAGAAACATCAAAAGAAATGCCTCCCATATAACTGCAGCTCTGTTTTTCTAGCACTGAATGAAAAACACTTCTACACTGTTAACTAACACCAAGGATAGCTTCTACTGTTGCTCTCTGTAAGGACTTTTGCCTGAGCATTAAATTCAAATTGCTTGAAGGCATAAGTAAACCCAGAATGACCGCTGATGTCTTCTTGTGTTTTTATTTCTTTATGAATCACAGTTAGGCTACTGTTCTAGTTTTTTTTCCCCTCTCTTTTCAAAATGCCAAAGCTATTTGGATAAATCATTAGAGGTGTTATGGTCATACAACGGCTCAATAGAGTAGCATCCCCATGTAAAACTTAAAGGTTATTTTCTCCATGAACACTTTGAGGGTCCACTGATCCCCTTTAAGTGTCTGTTGGAAAATGCATTGACATTTTATATGATTTGAAAAACCCCTATTCAATAAACTCTCTTCAGGTTTCAGGTTGTTGTGTCCACAGTAGATAACCCCTCAATTTAGCTTGGTATAGCACTTTATTTTGTGAAAAACTAAGTGGTCTTTTTGCTATTTAAGTTTCTCTCTTGTGAAATTTAGTCTTAACATAAGAAACAAAATACGATCTATGTGTTTCCTTTACTGGATATATCTTCAGCTTGTCAAGGTTAAAGGCAGCCATTCCTGCTATAACTTTAGAAGCTCTTGTACAAACCTGCAAGGCAAGAGAATATTGTAGAATTTTTAATAGGTAACAACATGACAAACATTTACTTTGCATGTTTTCTGAAATCATATGTTTACATGTGCATGCTTCCAGAAATTGTATCTCTGTTATATCTCCAGCAACATTTCAGGGAAAGGTGTTTGCTGATGAAACTAACTTAAACTTTTCTACCACAGTTTTACTGAGATAGGTTTCGCAATAAAACAACACTGGTGGCGTACAGCAAGGAAAAAATACAGGAGAATGCAACATCTAAAGGGAAACATGATTGTGGCAACATCATGGTTAGGGGTTCTTTTCATCAGTTAAAATAGGGGGTTTTTTTTAGGGCTTTTAAATTTTCTCACCCAAAACCTTTGAAGTAGAAGAGGGATTACATCATTACTTTTCATTGTAGGAAGTTCAAGCATATGTCAAAATCAACAAAACAATGAACTCATGAGAGGTAAATCAATGGTTTGGCATATCATTGAGGCAGAGTTCTCAACTAATTTTAATTTAAAATCTGCTGTGCCTCTTGGTATTTCTTTATTAAAGCAGTTTCAAACTATCGAATAAGGGCTAATTCTTGAGTGGAAAGACCAAAAAAATATATTATTATATATATTAATAATATATATAATTCATAATAATATATTTTTATTATAAAACCTTCAAAAGAAGGAAAAACATACCATATTTGTACGTAAACATTATGACTTAAAAAGTACAACAATGTAACTGGTTTCACAAATTCTTCTTTGTTTTAAAACATTCTTGTAGTTACCTTCCTGCAAACAATAAAGCCATATAGATAACCAGATTTCTAAAAAAATCTTCTTCCAAGAAGAGTCAGACAACACAGATCAATTTAACAGAGGAAATAAACAAATTAGGAAGTCATCAATAGATGTTTTTGTTTGTTTTGAATCCATTTTATGGGCTTCAGTCTGAAAAGCCACGTACATATAATGCAGATGCTGTGTTTGCCTTGGTTTGAGAAGGTCAGTAAAGCCAGGGTTGACATCATTTGGATAGGGAAATTTGCCATTTCACGCATCAGCATACTAGCAATCTGTAAGACTTTCTGTGACAGGATTAAAAATTTAAGATTACCAGCAAAACGGCTTCAAAGCCAAAAATCGTCATCCCGACCTTATCTTCATGTCGTTGCTGTTTAAAGTTAAGTTTTAAGTGGCTACATTCCTTCCTGATATTGAAAGTTTTATCTGAGTGCAGAATGAGAACACATAAGCATCAATCTCTTACTCTTATTTCTGCATGTTGCTGTATACATAATGTACATCAGCATGCTCGTATCTCAGCGCAAAGCAGTTACATTTAATAAACCATAATTCAGGAGGCTGGCAGCACTGAAGGGAGCTTCAATAAGGAGTTGGCTGGAGGTCAGTGTGGGGTAGTTGCTGGCCAGGCTTCCCTGTCCAGTCAGGCTGAGTTGGTTCACAGAGATAACGTAGGTAATGGTGTTTCTGGAAGAGTGAGGCCAGATGAAACACACCACACGGGCAGATACCACAGGCACGCTGGCCCCTTCTGTTGGAAAATTTCATTTTTTCCGGCAGGAAGCCATGAATGCAGAGGCTGAATCCAAATCCGGTTTTCCGCACTTTATCAGCGTGTGGCCCACCAAGTGGTGAGATGGTGGGGGAGGCGGAGGGCTGCGGGAGGGGGGCAGTGGAGAGAGGGGGCGAGGGGGTGACCCACTCAGCCGAAACCCTCCACTTTAATCCAATTTACAGCCTCCCCCAGCAAAAGATAATTACAACCCTTAAATCAGCTAGGAGAGGGCTAGAAGAAAAGGCCTCACTCACCAAAACTGTGCCTCTGGCCCCTGAAGTCTCCACCTAGAGAAGGAGAGGGAGGGCTCTGTTAGCAGGGCTCAAGCAAAGGCATTGTGACAAACTAAGAGTGTGTGTAGCTAATGAGGCAAAGTGATTTTTTTCCAGCAAATGGATGCCTGCTGGGCACTGAGAGAATGCACCCCAGGATTTCCTTTTCTGGTTGATGTTCACCATGGACGTAGGGGAGGTATATTTTAGCTAGTTTGATAATGCATATATGTAAAGCTTCATAAACTCTCTACTTGTGATATGAAATGACAAATTGTTTAATTTGTTGTGTATATATATATATATATATATATATACCTGTCTTTCACTGAGTTGTTGTCTTATGTGATTTTGTTAACATTTATTTATATGCTGGTTTTTTTCCCAAATTATTTGAATTATGAAGGCCGGGCAATGAAAGCTTTAGTCTAAACGTGTCACAATCTTTTGTCTGCAAACTTTATTTTGTGACAAAAGTCTTTGAAGCCAGAGCAAAGGAATGGGGTTAACTACTGAAAAAGAATGTGAGAAAATGATAATGGAGGGACTCGCAGGGGAGCGGAAACGCTGGCCACTCCTAATTAACCGAAGGAGAGACACTCCCAAAGTCTCCCATTCACAAACTCACAATGGAGATCACCACCGAGCAGAACCTGGAATGAAATATGGGAGGAGTGACTGCAGAAACAGGGCAAAAAAAAAAAAAGTCTCATTTACTGTGGACTCTATTTTTGTGTGTCTGTTTCATAGCATTAGCAACAGGCCTTCTGTCCTATAGTCCACTTCTCATTCAGTCAGGTTGTGCTCTGAGATTCCCACTGTTCAGTTTTGTAAATATGTGGCCTGACAGCGTATATGAAAGGAATAAGGAGAGAACATTTCCACAGATCATCGAATGTAGATCTCTCCTTCTCCATCCCCTCTTTACATCCGTCATTGTCCTCTTCCTTTCTTTCAGTTGCGTCATCAGAGGCCACAGTCGAGAACGATGTTAGGGGGGCTTATTTTGCTATAAGTCAAATCAAGTCAAGTGGGGGAGGGGTTTCTGGAGGGGGCAATGAGAGAAGTGTGGGCCCACCTGCCACTGATTATCCTCTCAGTTAGAGGGTTTAGTCTTGACCCCTGAACTTCAGAGCTGCCCCACACCACTAATCTGTTAATTAACCGAGAAATACCCTGGAAAAACTTTAAACAGCCATTGTATGTGTGTGTGTTTAAGTAAGTGTGTAAAACAACGACACGACAGGGAGATGGAGAAAGCGGTACGGCAGTTCACAGTGTGACATAATGGTGATTCTGTATATAGCTGGCACATTCCCTCACTGCAGCCCTTCAGGTAAAAAAGGACACTACAACTTCTGATTCTGCTTTGACTGCCATGCTTTTTGCCCCCTCAGCATATAGGAGCCCAACATCCCTGATGACTCTTATATATTCAATCTAAAGATCATATTTCCCAACTTTCAACCACTCCTAAGATCTGGGTAATTGTTGCAAAATGCTATAAATGTAAGGCGAGAAATCTGTAGCTTTTGAGAACTCCAGGCCCACATACAACCAGAATGATAAATTGTTGTTTCGACTCTGAACAAAAGTAATCACAATTATGGGTAATGTTGTATTTTAGAATGGTTTTGACATTACAAGAAAAACAGAAAAGCTAATTGTATTAATTAATTTATTTATTTATTTTTTGGTTGAAGGTTGAGTGATATTTTGCAATTATTCTTCCCTTAAATTGTCGTTTCTTTAATGACAACTAGAAAATTGTAGTAAACCATTTTTACTACATGTAAAAATGTAGTGCAGTGTATTTTTACTTACAGTGTAGTAAAACACAGAACACCTTCCTGCATGTGTTATGGTATCCAGTTCAGTCCAGATTCAATTCAAAACAATACATTTAAAAGAAAAGGTTTGACATTGAAGTTACCTTGATGTTTTCAATGTAAAAGCCCACACATTTCAAATGGTTACACCAAAGGTGTGTCAGAGGTAGCAATTTTATTAACAGGGTAATTTATACTTATGCTTATTTACATTAGTTGTATGGAACTTTAGTATCATTTTGGTAACTGCCTGGATCAAGTGCTATCCCCTGTAGGAAGATTTAGAGGCACACAGTCCAGTAATATTCAAATAATTTTACTACCCAGTTAAATTCAGAGGATGAGTTTACTCCAAATTGATTAAAAGTTGGATAGCTCAGTCTTTTGCATTGAGTCATTGACTATGCAGGAATTCCTCACCCTGTCAAAGCATATAGTGACCCTGGAAAGAAATAACTTTCTTTTAGCAGGAGCTACACCAGCAGAAACAGGCAGTATGAGAGCCAGAAAACAGGAACCAAGAAAAAGAAAAACAAAAGATAACATGAAAATTAGGACAACAGGACAACAGGAGAGAGAACATAAAAAAACATGTCAGCATTGAGCAAGGCGTACTTTCTGCGAATAAGAGTCACTTACAGCTTTAATTAATTAAGGAGAGCTTCACGTTTCTTTTTTGGTTTTAATTTAAACTCAGGATTGAGACCATTGACATTTAACTAGGATTAATGGAGCTTGCCATTAGGTGTCTGCTGAGATTTTGACAATGCTGAATTCCAAGGGCCCACTTATGGAAATAAATATCTGTGCTTTCTAAGTACCTTTCATCAAGTTGTTTGGTTTAAAGGCGATTTGTTTTCCGGCATTTTTCTCTTATATCCATGTCTAATAAACAGAAGATTAGCTCTCTAGATTAGCTGAGATCTTTTGGGCTTAGTACTTAACTGTGCATGGGACAATAAACAACATAACAAACTAGCTATAAAGTGCAGGATTTTAAAACCTGCACGTATAATAATTTATTTGAGACATCAGAGCATACAGTGTCATTGTCACTGCACTTGTTTTTGACCTGTTCTGAAAATGCTGTCTTTAAATATTAATAATATTCAACCTTCTCCCGTAATGATCTAAAAATAACCTTTTTTATAAAATATCTCTTTCTTGGTTGATAGGACACACCTGGTGGCCCGGCTGTAAACAAACAAAAATCTCCATGGTTGCTGGAAGGTAGCTGATAAGTGGGGCAACAAAGTCAATTAGTCCTGTGTTTATTAGTATGTGACAGGTGCTGGGTCATGCAGATTAACTCACAACCCTTGGAGGGATGGGACAACAATAATAGTGAAACATGTCCGTCCGACCAGAAAGTAAAGGTAGCAAAAGGAACATAGCAAAGTCTGCGCAATTAATTATGGGGATTAATGAAGTTCTGCTTGATTAAACGTTGATGGCATTAAAAAAAAAAAAAAAAAAAAAAAAAACGCCTATTTTTTCTCCTCCTAGTGACATAATGGACACTTTTACATAAATAATGGAATCCTTCATGGTCATGGAGACCAACAAATTATATGGTGAAAACAACTCCTCCTCCTGAACACTCCATCGATTAATTAAGGCTATTGCCCTTGATTATCCAATAACAGGTTTTGTAAATGTTTGACCTCTAACCTTCAGCCTTCCCTGACTGAAGGGTTATTGACTGAAGGAAAAGGTCTGTTTTCAGATGACCAGATTATTACTTTTACATTACAACCCTTTTACAAAGAGCAACTGACAGAGTTGATTTTCATGGACGTCATTGAGCCATGGTAGTGGTTGTTTTTGTAGAAAGTTGAAATACATTTCTTCACTATCACACTGCACCCATTTAGACACCCATTACATTAAATGATTGTCAAAATGAAATGTTGGATCAATAGTAGCCATTGTTCTCTAAAAGCTACTGATGCAAAAAGTTTCTTCCAGGTTGTGGTTCAGGAAAAAAGAACACCCAACCTGATGGGGTTTTTTTCGTTCTTTTTCAATAAAGTGAATAGATTATTTTGAGTGTTTCGCAATATGATGCCATATAAATGTTTTCAGATATGTTTTATTGTTAATCTATTGTACGTAAATACATGATTTTCCATTTTTAACTCTCGTTTTGCGGCAAGTGGAGAATGCAATCTTTACAGTCACGGTTAGACTGTATGTATGTATTGTCAAAATGATTCAGTAATGGTACACATACATATCTATAGAGAGACTACATGTATAAATGGCCAAATTACATAACATGCCATTTGTTATGACTGCAATCATTAGCAAAGGTTTTACTCAGATTTTATGCATTACTGGCAAAATGGAGATATGTCACTGGTATTTCTGTCATCAACACAGACTCAACCTTAGATAGATTTAAATGTTAATATTTAAGCGGTTCCAGAGAGAACACAAGTTAAGAAAACATAACTAGAATCAGCCCTTCAAATGTCAGTATTCAGTTATTGAATAACCGGAGGTCACATTAGTTTGTCCAGTTTTTTTGATCCTCTATCCAGGATTAATCCCGGCACTCAGAGACTCAGATATTTGTCCCATCGCACATTCCTCAAGTGGATTTGAACTGCAAGGATTCATGTGAAAAAAAAAAAAAATCCCCCTGGCAGAATTCGAAACACCACTGATGTGTCAACATATCAAATAACCATTGTGAAATGCCATGGCTGCATTCATTTCTTGTTTTGGTGGTTGTTGAACAAGGTGGCGTGGGATTGCACTCCCTAACCCTGTGGTCTGTCCTCTAGGGCACAAGGAATCTAAGTCACTCACTGCACATCAGGCTTTTCCCCCCAGGGTTCCTGGCACTGGCAGAGGCAGGTTAACAAACTGTAAAAGGCTTCAGCTGAGCAGCACACAAACAGTTTCTCTCCACAAAGGGAAGGGGCTCCAACAAATGCCATAAGCCTTTAATGAGATAGCTGATCTCGGTTGTAAAGAAGAAAAGAAAAGAAAAATGTTTCTCCTCTCAAGTTGGTGGCTATTAGAGTCGGTGAGAGTGAAAAGGGGAAGCTGCCCCGTTTTCTTAGGAGCCCTCGGAGGCTGGCCAACATGACAATGCTGGTCAATTAATTGGTGAAAAAAGTGAAAATCCAATTAATGTGTATCAAGCTGGCAGTTTTGCATGATGATGGCTCATTAGGAGACCAAGCTGAGAGTGGAAGAGTAGAGGGGCGGAGGGGCTTAAACCCCACTCATTAAAGCTCTGTCTTACTCAGTAGGGTTTAAAGACTGACTTATTTATGCAACAGGTTGCAAACAAAACCTCAATGCAACACTCATTTGGTAGATTTGAACCCAATGAATTCCTAAATGGTATGGGTGGGGATCTTCTTTAGCTTGGTACAAAGTTTCTGTGCTTTTGGAGGTTTTGTGACAGGTATCCATGTTTAATTATTGCGACCCCCTGGTAAAGATGAGTAAAAAAAAATAAATAAATCTTTAATTTCAGTCTCACACTAATGGTTTAATTTAATATTTATTCATTTTAGAGGTTGGAGGGGAGAGAATCCAGTGGTCAAATGTAACTATTTTTTGACAAATTCACAATAAGTACATGTTTAATCTTTGTAGGTGGGCCACTGTCAACATTTGATTGGTAATCCATGACTTCCTGTGTTGCTGGGATACCAGTAGAATCAGAAACATAGGCCTATTTCATTTTCTGGAGAGGACAGAAAAGACAGGCACCTTTTAGGTAGAAACTGTCCAGCTCAAGCAAAGATGATGAGTGTGACAATATTTGCACTTATAGAATAAAACTTTCCACATTTATGTAAAAGCTCACATTCTGTCTGTTATTGTATCTTTTGTTTTTACTTTTCCCTCACTAGGGCAAGAGTGACTTGGGTCCTTTCCCAGCTGTACATGTCACTGGTTGGTTTAACCTTTCTAATCATTACTTTGGGTGAAAATGTGAGCAGGTTCAGACAAGCCTTCATTTTCCGGTAGTCATTGCCAGACTTATGCCGATGGACATGCATCTACATTACTTGAACGGTATGTTCTCTTGTCTTTACTATTTTGAAGAAAAACAAAGAAAGATCACTATTTCTGTCACTCAACAAGTTTTAAGAGTGAAAGATAGTTTCCAAACATCTTTCATTTACGCTTAGGTTAGAGCAATTGTTTGGAATATCAATAAGTGTGCTACTAATAGATTTGTAAAAAATAAAATAAATAAAAAAATCTGAATTTGGGGTATTTTTCCCACTCAATAAAGAAATGTAATTCAATTAAAATGACTCTATTTTGTAGTATATATGGCATAACACATGCTATGTTTATGTAAAAGTTTGTGCAGTGTCTGTTATTGGTTTCTGAACAATTTTAGCTTTTTTATGTCCTTTAATATATGCTTGCAAGCAACTTGCAAACCACCCTTCCGCATTGACAGCCGACTTTTTCCTGTACAATAAAAATGCATCATTCTAGTAAAGTGTGCAGGCTACTCATCAGATGTGCCATGAAATCACTAAAACGGGGGCAGTGGTCCTCTCAGCGTAATGCAAAAGGAGATGATAAGGTTCTCATGGCTACTTCTAAATCTAACCACATGCTGACAAAATAAAGAATGTACTCTCATACTGTTGCAGGCTGCTTTTGTTTGTTCAGCCTCTGCCTCAATGTGTAAGATTAATACTCTTGCCACACTCTCATAGAATAATGTCACTTTAATCTTGTTTGGGGCAAAATTCGAAGTGGAGTGTGTCTACTTGTTTCCTGAGATTACTTCATCTTTCTTTCGGCTGCGGTGTGTGACTCTGCTGCCTGCTGTCCCCTGGCGTTGGATGTCCCATTACCCTTCACACGCCGCAACTTTCTGCTGTTTGCACAGCGCTGGCCACAGGACCTATAACAGGGGGCCACTATGTGTTCCTTTACTATAGCAAATCTCATTTTGCCTCTGCCACCGCAGCGGACTATTGCCAGAGGCTGCTTTATTGCGCATATTTTAGATAGTTCAAAATGTTTAATGCAGACTAACCCACCAACTGTTTTGCTTTATTTCTGCAGCGAAAATCTTTTTTTTTGTTTGTTTTTTTGTTTTTTTTTGTCAATTTAGACAAAATGTAAGCACATCAAATACACGTATCCAACTCCTAAACTACTTTTTAACACAATCAAGCAAATTTCATTTAAACTGTAAGATACATCATAAAAAGGCCAAATTAGACATCTCGTTTTGGAATGTGAAGCTTCCTTTTTTGCCTGTTTGCCATTAGGTTGATTGTATTTCCGTATTTTCCTTCAGTAATTCACAATAAGTGTTTTCACGCTCATGGCTTTCCATTGTGTTGGCCCCAGCTTTCAGAGTGAATGAGCTGCATTGCGTCAGCGATAAATCTCTAATGAGGCTTGATGTAAACACCACAGTACAAACCACATAAATTCCTCACGCAACAGCTCATCATTTGCACCTTTAGCACACAGACCCAGCATAACCTCTGACCAGCAAATCAAATCTGCTCGCTCTTGGCTCAGTGTTCAAGATGTGTAATTACTGTGTGTTGTTTGAATACAGTACATTATTAATTTGTCTTTCCAGTCGCTCTCTAGGAATAAAAAGGACTACTTCACTGTGTCGGTGGATGTGCAAACTGCCAGAGCTGCTATTTTTGCTGCTTCCTTATGTCTGAGGTGAAGAATCTGACTTTGCATGGAAAGCTCTGCACTGTTTGGAGAGGCAGTGTGTTTTTTCCCCTCTGTTTCTAATAATCTATTCTGTTCAGCCAGCTGCATACGTTGACAAATGTTTCCAGCGTTAGGTATTTACCCGGTGAAAGGTAATAGATGCAAGGGTTTTAAAATGCCTGATGGAAGAAACAGCAAGCATACTGGGAAATAAAAAAACACAATAGGGAGCATTTGTCTCTTCTTTGCAAAAAAAAAAAAAAAAAAAAAGGTGGAAAGGATCTTTCCAAAAGACGTTTGTGATATAATGTCAGGGCAGATTTTTTTTTATTACCATACAAATAGAAAGAGAGTCATTTTACAGGATATATCCAAAGCACATTCCTGATATTTGGATTACTGATGCTCTAAAACGTAATATTTTCTTTCCGTTTTTACATTTTATTGAAGAGGAATTTTAAAACTAGTTTCTTATTGTCACACACAGTTTCAACCTGGCAATGAAATACAAAGCAACAAAACACGTGCAATTTGTGTGCCTTCACTGCAGCTTAGCTTAATAAAAAACCTCTCAGACTGAGAATGAGTTATTGCCACTGAAGCTCAGTTAGTTTCTCTAATCTCTTGATTGTGTTTTGTCAATTATTTCAGTTGCATCTTATTCTTTCTGGTTTATATTTGTTTACCTTGTTCTTGGGAGCTAATGAAAGCTGTGTCGGTGCATTAATGAGCCTGCTCGTTTCTGCCGAATTCCCCTTTGTCTTTCATCCTTTGCTTTTTTTCTATCACTCTGCATTTCCTCACTTGTTCTCGTTTGCCCCGGTGTCATGACACTCCTTTACGGCCTTATCTTACTCATTTCTGAATTATCACCTCAATTTATGACCACATGCAGCTCCAGAGGAACTTTCCAAAGGGGAGACCTGATGGGTGCCTGTGATAATCTTAGGGGTGGTACAACAAAACTGAAAGTCAATGTTATGAATTTTATTAAATACAAGGGATGGGCATTTAAAAATGGTGAAATATAAAACAACAAAAATCTTACAGAAGAATAAATTACGATTATTATGCAATTTATTGAATCGTTTTGACTACTCAATGAAATTATTATTATTATTATTATTTTTTAATCTTATGCATACCAGACTGTTTGGCCAAATTTTTGCAGGGGACATAACTTTCCCTCTTCCCCATTGTTCAGCCACTCTTTATTGTCCTAGTGTTCAACTTACATTATTTCAAATCAACCAATGAATCTTGTTCAGCATCAAGATCTAATGCTGAACAAAATAAGAAAATATTTTTAAAAAGAAAATACAATGTGAAATGAAGAAGTGTTTCTAAAAACAAGTTGTGTGGTTTCAAAATATTTCGCAATGTAATTCCAAAGTAAATGCAACAAATGTAAAATGATCCTTTATTCCCACCAATTTGGATTTTAAAACAAACGCGACAGAGCTGAGTATGAAAGAGTGTGTTGGTGCTGTATTCGCAGGCTACTGGGATTAATGAATAACTCCAGTGAGAAACGCCTCTGTTCTTAGGCAGGACAAAATGACCACAGGCAGCAAAAAAAATTTGGTGGTCAGTAACTGTGCTCGTGTTCCCCATACATACATTATTATAGCAATAGTAGTGGTGGTGATTGAATTTCTGACCTTTTGTTGAAATGGAAAAGGAGGGAGGGTAGTGCATTTCAATTTTTGTTGTGTCATTCATGTCTTAAAATAACTACGGGGAGGAAAGATCATGGCTTGATTCAATTACAGTGTTGTGTAAAGGCTAAAGATGACTGTATTCTACATGAAACCTCACCTGTATTCCAGATTCAAACACTTTTAGTCGTGTTAAACAGGTTCAGTGAACAACTTTGCACTTGCTCTTGAAGTCAATTTAGACTCCAGGAGTCTCAAGTTACAGTTTACTAAAAAAAGAAAGCATTTTTAATGCAAGATGATTGATACATAACATGATTAAAGAATTCAGTTACAAATATACAAAGACGGAAAACCCAATTCTGGGCTTTGATGCCACACACACGTGACAGTTGGGAAACATGAAGTCATCTAACTATGGAAATTTGGTCAACAGCTCTGCCGATGAATAACAAAGTTCACATTAAAAACTGCTGACAGCTGTGGGAGAGCGTTCCCACTTTCATCTAGCGCTGGCTCTCCGGCGTAGCTCCACAGATCTCTTCTCTTTATTAATCTTCTGCAGGTTCCAATTTCCTGAGTCACAGAACTAAAACCAGTAACATTTCTCACTCATCATCAACGTCACGGCTCTTCCTTGTTAAATCTTTTCCTATTGTTGAAAAATTCAAACTACAAAAATAAAAGATTTCGCTTTATAAAGTCAAACTGATGGGCCTCCACTTTCACCGTGAAGCCCACCCAGAATCTCTATCAACTCGTTTGCTGAAAGAAAGAAGACTAGTTCGCTGATTGAAAGCTGTCCATGTTCACATGTTGGACTTTCATAAGAAAATTTTACAAAGATCAAAAAAGCTCAGAATAAACCATTTATTATTATTATTATTGTTATTATTAATATTATTATTATTATGTTATACTCTTTGATCCTTTCTAAGTGATTGTTGATCATGAAATGATGGGTTCTCAATTGACTCTCATTGCTCATGGAGTACGTAGCAGCTCTTAAAGCAGGCCTCTGCTGCCCCTTAGGGGCAAAAGACAAAAATAATTTCTTTGGAGAAAGAGGAGAAAACTCAACCTGAATGGTAGATTCATCATCAGTTCATTCCTTCTTTTGGAGATTTGGTTTGCTTGTTCTTTGGTTTGTTTTAGGTAATCTACCATCTGAATTTCAGTTCACACACTTATCAGCCATTTTGGTCCTATTGTGTATTTAAAGTATGGAGAGGCCATTTTCATAGAACACCTGTTCTGTGTTTTAAATACCAAATTCCATCTAAAAAAAAAAAAAAAAGATTAAATGATCTGCCAGTAGATAAGAACAATAATTTTTCTTTTTTTG